>NW_017673939.1:55310-114850 GCF_001879085.1 Nicotiana attenuata | reverse complement strand
CTGCGAGTATGAGGGCTCCTCTTGTTAGAACCCGGTGAACCATGTACGGACCTTGCCAGTTGGGAGAGAATTTCCCCTTGGCTTCATCTTGATGTGGGAATATTTTCTTCAACACCAGTTGTCCCGGTGTAAACCATCTTGGCTTGACTCTTTTGTTGAAGGATCTGGACATTCTGTTCTGATACAATTGACCATGGCAAACTGCATTCATCCTCTTCCCATCTATAAAAGCTAACTGCTCGTAGCGACTTTTTACCCATTCTGCATCGTCAAGTTCTGCTTCTTGTTGATTCTTAGGGAGGGAATATCTACCTCGACGGGAATGACTGCCTCTGTACCATAAACTAGCATATACGGAGTTGCCCCGGTTGATGTGCGAACTGTGGTACGGTATCCCACTAAGGCAAATGATAACTTCTCATGCCACTGCTTATGCTTTTCTATCATTTTCCTTAGTATCTTCTTGATGTTCTTGTTGGCTGCTTCTACAGCTCCATTCATCTAGGGTCTGTAGGCTGTAGAATTCTTGTGCTTGATCCTGAAGGTTTTACACATTGCTTTCATCAAGTCGCTATTGAGATTGAACCATTATCAGTGATGATTGACTCAGGGACGCCGAATCGGCAAATGATACGATCGCGGACAAAGTATGCCATGACCTTCTTGGTCACTGCCTTATACGATGCTGCTTCAACCCATTTGGTGAAGTAATCAATTGCCACTAGAATGAACCTGTGCCCGTTTGATGCGGCAGGCTCGATAGGTTTGATGACATCTATTCCCCAAGCGGCGAACGGCCATGGTGAGTTTGTTTCATTGAGCTTGCTAGGAGGCACCTTTATCATGTCTGCATGGATTTCTCAAAGATGGCATTTCCGAACATACTGGATGCAGTCTGTCTCCATGGTCATCCAGAAGTAACCAGCTCGGAGTATTTTCTTGGCTATGACGAAACCATTCATGTGTGTGCCAGAGGTCCCTGCATGAACCTCCTCCAACAACCTGGATGCTTCCTTTGCCACGACACACCTCAGTAATCCCAAATCGGGAGTCCTCCTGTACAGGATTCCTCCGCTGTGAAAGAAGTGATTAGACAATCTCCGCAGTGTGCGCTTTTGAGTAGTGTTTGCAAGTTCTGGATACTCTCCTGTTGACAGATATTTCTTAATGTCATGGAACCATGGTTTTCCGTCTGCTTCTTCCTCGACATGAGCACAGTAGGCAGGTTGATCCTGGATTTTTATCGGGATAGGATCAATGAAGTTCTTATCTGGATGCTGAATCATGGATGATAGAGTGGCCAATGCATCAACGAACTCATTCTGAACTCTGGGGACATGCCGAAATTCTATCTTTGTAAACCTCTTCCTCAACTCTTGTACATGATACAAGTATGGGAGTATTTTAGAGTTCTTGGTTGCCCACTCTTCTCGAACCTGATGTATGAGCAAGTCGGAATCCCCGATCACTAGTAACTCCTGAACGTTCATATCAATGGCCAGCTTGAGCCCTAAGATGCAGGCTTCGTACTCGGCCATGTTGTTGGTGCACGGGAACCTGAGTTTGGAGGACACCAGATAATGCTGACATGTTTCTGATACTAGAACTACTCCTATGCCAACGCCTTTAAAGTTTGCTGCTCCGTCGAAAAATATTCTCCAGCCATCATAGGATTCTACAATGTCTTCTCCTTTGAAAGAGACCTGCTCGTCAGGAAAATACGTTTTTAGAGGCTCGTATTCTCCGCCCACGGGATTTTCGGCAAGATGATCTGCCTGTGCTTGTCCTTTGATCTCTTTCTGGGTTATGTAGAAAATATCAAATTCACTCAATAGGATTTTCCATTTGGCCAGCTTCCCCATGGGCATGGGCTTTTGAAAGACGTACTTTAGCGGATCCATCCTTGATATAAGATAAGTGGCGTAGGCACATAAATAATGCCTCAACTTCTGAGCTACCCAAGTAAGAGCATAACAGGTTCATTCTAGCAGGGAATACCGGGCTTCGTACGGGGTGAACTTCTTGCTAAGATAGTAGATGGCTTGATCCTTTCTTCCCGTTTCATCATGTTGTCCTAAAACACAGCCGAATGCTCCATCCAGTACTGTAAGGTAGAGAAATAGCGGTCTGCCTGGTTCGGGCGGGACCAGGACTGGCGGCGTTGACAGGTATTCCTTGATTCTGTCGAAGGCCTTTTAACAATCATCAGTCCATTCAGTGGCGGCGTCCTTCTTCAACATCTTAAAGATTGTTTCACAAATGACAATAGACTGGGCTATGAACCGGCTGATGTAGTTGAGTCTCTCGAAGAAACTCATAACCTCTTTCTTGTTCTTTGGAGGTGGCAGTTCTTGAATGGCTTTGACCTTTGATGGATCGAGTTCTATTCCTCGTAGACTTACGATGAACCCGAGCAGTTTTCCGGCAGGAACCCCGAATGCACATTTGGCGGGATCCAGTTTCAAGTTGTACCTTCTCAGTCTGTTGAAGAACTTTATTAAATCTTCCATGTGGTTAGTGGCTTTCTTGGATTTGATGATGACGTCGTCTACATACACCTCGATCTCTTTGTGTATCATGTCATGGAAAATAGTAGTCATGGCCCTCATGTAGGTGGCCCCAACATTCTTCAATCCAAACGGCATCATCTTGTAACAATACATTCCCCATGGCGTAATGAAAGCCGTTTTCTCCGCGTCTTCTTCATCCATCAATATCTGATGGTACCCAGCAAAACAATCGATGAATGACTGCAGCTCGTGCTTGGCGCAGTCGTCGATCAGGATGTGTATATTTGGCAATGGAAAGTCGTCTTTCGGACTGGCCCGGTTGAGGTCCCGGTAGTCGACACAGACTCTAACCTTCCCGTCCTTCTTTGGCACTGGCACAATGTTGGCTAACCATGTCGGGTACTCCACTACCCTGAGGACCTTGGCTTTGACTTGCTTGATGACTTCTTCCTTGATTTTCAAACTCATGTCTAGCTTGAACTTTCTGAGCTTCAGCTTTACCGGCGGACACGTCGGATCTGTTGGCAGTTTCTGAGCTACAATAGATGTACTGAGACCGGTCATATCATCATATGACCAGGAAAATATGTCCTCATATTCTTTTAAGAATTTCGTGTACTCTTCCTTTTCTAACAGCGACAGGTGAACACTGATGCGTGTTTCCTTGAAATTCTCTACGTCCCCCAGTTTGGCGACCTCAGTTTCGTCCAGGTTAGACTTAGGTCTATTCTCAAATTCCTCAACCTCTTTAACGACTTCTTCTAGTATCTCATCCTCTTCTGAGTCTATATCCGTTTGTTGCGTTATCTCGTCGCATGTCATATTCGTCGGTTCATCAAGATATGTAATAGTAATGCTGTGTAAAGTAAAGTAAATGGCAGAAAAAAAAAATAATAAGAGTGAGATTTATATAAAAAACTGAAATGTTTTGATAAATGCCAAAATTGTTCTGAACATCGGAGCTCTTTTCAAAATTCAAAGATAATACTAAAGGGAAATCAACTAGCGAAAAGTAAAACATAATGCATAATGCTTTGTTCAGCCTTGCTACCCCGAAGCTCTCCAGGCCTTGGTGGTTCTGATAGACCAATTGTTGAGGCGCTCCCCTCGGCTCACCGCCTGTATGGAAGGGCCTTCCTCCCCTTCCTCCTCGAAAATGACGTGACAGTCCATATCGTCATCTTCCAAGAACAGGTTCTTCATTGCTGCCAATGTTTCATCTTCCTCTGACCCATACAAGATGTCGGCTGGCTGGAAAGCTTGTTCTAGGTGGGGTATCAGGTGCTCCAGCGGATAGTAAGGGTCGCGCCATGGTGGCGACCAGTTCCGGAATTCTTCCCAAGTATATCCATACCCTAACCCGAAAGTGGTGCCATGCTTCTTCAGTTTGATAGGCTTAGTGATTCCCAGTAGGTTTTTGCCGAGCCCTTTGCCAGGTTCATACCCGCTCCAATTTAGTATACTCTCTATCTTGTTATCCCACCACTTATCTTTGTCCACGGCGTTGACTCGCTCAATCTGGTGGTAGATTTCTCCTCCTAGTTTCCTTCTTCCTTCAATCGCTGGGATGGTGTGGCAACTGTATATGGGGTTACTCCCGTCACCATGAATAATCACCTCTTGGTGATTCCACTCGAACTTCACTACCTGGTGCAGGGTTGAGGCTACGGCTCCAGCGGCATGGATCCAAGGTCGTCCTAGTAGTAAGTTGTATGATGCTGGGATGTCTATTACTTGAAAATCGACATCGAACCAAGTTGGCTCCCATTTGCAAACATAAACTGATCTCCCCAATAGTGGACCTTTGGGAACCATCAAAAGCTTTGACGTTGATAGCCCCATCCTTGATTTCATGCAGACTTTTCCCCAATGTTCTGAGGGTCACCAATGGACAAATGTTGAGGCTGGACCCACCGTCAATCAAAGTCCTGGTGATGAAATAGTCTTCGCACTGCACAGTGATGTGCAACGCTTTGTTGTGGCCTAAACCTTCAGGGGGCAACTCATCCTCGTGGAAAGTGATCTTATGAATCTTCAATACCCGCTCGACCATGTTTGCCATCTCTCCTCCAGTCATATTGCTGGGTACGTATGCCTCGCTTAGTATCTTCATCAGGCGTTCTTGTGTGTCTCGGAGCTTTGTAGTAGAGCTAGAATGGAGATCTGTGCTGGTGTTTTGTTTAATTGGTCGACAATTGAGTATTCTTTTGCCTGTATCTTCCGCCAGAGATCATCGGGCCCAGTTTCAATAGGCCGTCCAGAGGCCTGCTTACTTGATTCAACTAAGTGCTTCGGAGTATAAATTCTGCCAGTCCTGGTCATAACCTGCGCTGCAATTGCTTCTCCGGACCTAGTCTTTCCCTTCCTTCTTTCCTCGGCAGTGTAATCCTAGGGAATGGCCCGTGTATGGAATGGCGTTACGGCTGACATTGCCACAGTAATGGGCACTCTTGTTTTGGGAGGCAACACAACAACTTCGAATGGTGCAGGTGTCTTTGGAGACCCAAACTCCACCTCAATTGGCTCTGCGGTCTTTGTGGATGACGGTGTTTCAAACTCGAGAGGCACGGACATGTTTACTTCAGCATCCCCAGAGGGCTGGATCTGGACTACGATTGGATTTAGTGTGACTGTTGGTTTCTTGGGCTCGTCACCTTCGGCAATTAATCCAATTGACCCTTTGGGGTCCCAATCATCTTCTACTTCGATCATATGCACACCACCACCCTTATGATCAGGCAAGGGATTGTCGCGAACATTAGGAGCAGGTTCCTTTGCCACGATGATTTTGTTGTCAATTAGAGCTTGGATTTTGTCTTCCAAAGATCGGCACTCATCAATGGTATGCCCTTTCATGCCGGAATGGTATGCACAGGTTTTGTTTGGATTGACCCATTGGGAAGGATTTTCTGGAGTTATGGCAGGGATTGGGGTGACGTAACCGGCTGCTTTGAGTCTTTCATATAGTTGGTCGATTGGTTCGGCGATGGCGGTGTATTGTTTGGGAGGTCTACGGTCGAAGTTAGGGCGTGGCCTGGGGAAGTTTTGGCGGGCGGGAGGTGATTGGTAGTGAGCGTTATAGGCTTGGTAGACGGGTGCAGTTTGGGAATATCTTGGTGAGGTAGGTCGATATGTGGGGGATGGAGATGATTGGTAAGCGGGTGATGGAATTTGGTAAGAGGGCGGAGGTGCTTGGTAGTTGCGGATAGGCTGGTATGTGAGAGGGGGTACCGGGTAGGCTTGGTATTTTATTGGAGACTTGGTTCGCTGTGCAACCATCACGGCACTCATGTCCTTTTTCTTGGACGCGCCACCAGATTGTAGGGCCTTGTTGGTAGCCTGCAGTGCTTCAAAATTAGTGACCATACCGCCCTTAATGCCTTCCTCAATCCTTTCTCCTAGCTTGATGATATCGGAGAATTTCTGGCCCTCTATCAACATTAACCTCTCATAATACTGCGGATCTTGAGCTCGGACGAAAAATCGGTTCATCTGTTCTTCCTCTAAGGCGGGCCTGACCTTAGCAGCCTCGGATCTCCATCGAGTAGAATACTCGCAGAATGTCTCAGTGGGTTTCTTTTTCAGATTCTGGATGTAGAAGATATCTGGTGCATTTTCTGTATTGAACCTGAACCTGTCCATGAAATCGGACGCCATTCCAACCCAGCTCGTCCACTTCTTGGGATCTTGGCTAATGTACCAAGATAGCACATCGCCTTTCAAACTTCTCATGAAGAGTTTCATGCTAATCTTCTCATCTCTTCCTACGCCGACCAGCTTATCACAGTATGTCCTCAGATGGACTCTGGGATCCCCCGAGCCGTCAAACATTTCGAACTTGGGAGGTTTGTACCCCTCGGGAAGTTTGACGTCTGGCTGAATGCAAAGATCCTCATAATTCAGCCCTTCAATGCCTTTGTTTCCTTCAACGCCCTGGACTCGGCTAGTCAATTTCTTAAGCTCGGCTGCCAGGTTTTTGATGAGAGAGTCTTTGTCATCAGACTCCGGTGTGTTTGTAATGGGCTGAGTGTATTGTGGTAGGGTTTCCACATAGATGGGAGTGTGGTGGGGATGATCATTCGGTGGTTCAGGGATGAGGAGTGGAGTGTTGCTGTGGCATGTGTTGCAATTTTGATGAGTAGCGGGTTGTTTCTGCGGCTTCAGGATGTTCTGTGGAGGTACGGGGTGTTGAGCATTGGGAAGGTTGATGTCTGGAGTTGTGAGGGAGAATGACAGACTTGCCAAGTTCCGAACTTGGTCTAGCTCATCTTGAAATTTCAGTAACTTTTGTTCGAGCTGGGCGGCACTTTCTTTGGACACCTGAATACCCTGAGGAACCTCTACCCTTTCAACCGAATTCTCTTTTCTGGCGTTGTTCAAATCTTCCATTTTTGCTTTGCTCTTGTTTTTTATAGGAGGAGGGGGAGGAGGTGGAGGGCCCTTAGATCTTGTGGAGTAGGATGACGATGCCAGAAAGCACGAACTAACCTTTTAGGGAGGGGAATAAAATAAAAGTAAAAACAACAAAAAGGTAACAAGTTAGTACGGATTCTGAGAAAAATATTGCAATATTTAAACACATAGTATAAGAACATAAATTGTGTCCTAAATTGGGTGCCTTGTTGTGCCCGAGGTAGGCCTAGCGACAAGTTGATTTGGAGAACTTATAATGCTAAATACCATATTTTATTGATAAAAATAAGACGAATACCAAAACGACATCAAAATTGCATAAAGTAAAATGTCACTAATGGCAATTGGCCTTATTACATTTTAAAGCGAAAAAGAAAAGAGACTCCTAACTACTTGGTCCCGGAAGGACCTTCCCCAGGTTGAATGCTCTCGTTGATCAAATCCTCCAGCTCGCGTAGTTTCACCAGTAAAAATGCCTTTGCTAGGCATTCTCCTTCGTTTCCCTCAGCGTTCTGGTAGTCGGTGACTCTTTTTCTTACTTTTCCTTCCAATTCCAGCAGACTGTATTCTAGATATTCCAGCTTTTCGCTAGCCTTGGTGACCCTCTCTTTCCATTCATTGATTTGGTCATTTGATGGGAGATTCCTCCACCAGGTCAGCAAGAGTGAGGGCATACTGACCATACCGAAGTCGGGGACCTTGTTCTCCATTTTCTGCAAAACAAAAGGGTTAAGACCATACCCCCCACCGGACTCGACTATTTAAACCAATAATTAGCATAAAAGCATTTAGTTCTCCAAATAAATGCACAGAATATGGTGGTGTCCGTTTGGGTTTCAAGGAAACCCAGTGGACTTTGGACAAGGCTATCTTAAAGAGTCATTATGTGAACAGCATAACCGACTCGACTAGGTTTGACAGTGATGCATGAATAATTAAACAGAATAAGGTTTCTATGGGGTGCTAGACCGGTACCCTTGAGCGGACAACTCAAGAGGGAAAGGTACGGAACCGTCGACTGCACCGCTGATCGACTGGTTTTACCACAAATATGCCTTTGCCAAATTTAGGGGGTAATAATATTGGAAGAGCGCAACCACTCATTAAGCGTTGCTATGGTATTTGTTTGGCACGAGTGGAATATGATGTTGGAAAATGCAATTACAAAAATGAAACAAATTGTCATATATTTTCACGTTCATAATGATTACAATAATGGCTCAAAATTACAACGGTATTGAAGGAAAAAGTAAATGAAAGCGTTAAAGAAAAGAAACAAAAAGACAAGTCAGTTTCAAATAAAGGCATTAAAAAAATCAGTAAAGAAAACAGTAAAGTCACATACAACATGAAGTGGTAAAAGCCTAAAGAATCCCCAGCAGAGTCGCCATGCTGTCGACGCCCCCTTTTTCTAAAGCGAAATCGGGTTTACGATATTTGGGAAGATAACTCTATTCCCGTTTGGGAATTGGGTTTTTGGATTTGAAGAGTTGCCACCTAATGATTAAGTGCATTAGGACACTAAGGGTTTTTGAGTTTGAAAACCGGAGTTCGGGTAAGGGCTAGAAATTATCTCGAGGGGAAGGTGTTAGGCACCCCTCAAGATCCACTAGTGTGGTTCCTGGCCATGCTATGTTGTGACTTTACTAATAATCAATCAAGGCTCAAATAAGGACTTGCAATTAAATTGAAACTTGTGAAAGTAAGTAGAAAGAGAGTAGAGATTTGAGAGGTCTAAACAATTCTAAAGAGAGCAAACAAAGACAAACAAAGGAAAAGGGATCCTAGGTTTATGATTAATATGGATCACTTCAATGCAATACCCAGCAATCACTCCTCAAAGAGGGGTCGCACGTGATATTAGCACATCGGTTATCATCTCCATATTTTACCCTTCCCACCCCGTAAAGGTTATTTAAACGTGTGGATTGGTCACGAATGCTTATTGCGTGTTATTACCCGTCCCGTCCTATAAGTCCTAGAGGGTATTTAGGACCACTATTCCTACAAGGTGAGGACTAGGCTGAACCCTTAGGTTTAAAGGACAAAATGCTAGGCGACATACATAACAAGTAGGACTGCGCATAAAGGAACCATACAAAGGCAAATAAGAGGCTCACAGATCCCTCACAAGTAAACATGTAATTAGCACGTCTCAAACATATTTAAGGTCTTAAAAGAACGCGAGTTTAAAGATCAATTTTAGCAGAAGGTTTAACCACAACTAAGTGATCCAAAGAGCGTTTGACATGCAGAAACACAACTAAGAAAACAGTTGAGTAAGTAAAGGTGAGGGAACTGTTAAAACATCATTTGAAAAAAAAGGATTTGAAAATACAATAGTTTAAGTAAACAAGTATCAAAATAACGTGATCCTGGGCGGAAAGGTACCAGTAATTTAAAAGCTTAATAGAGCACGAATCAGGAAATTAGTGAGAGCCTATAAATACGAAACAGGTTTCCAGATAAAGGGATTTTTAGTAAAAGAGTGGACTTTCGGAGAGACGGATAAAAAGAGTTGGGACAGTTAAAAGGTTGAGTAGTTTGAAACTAGTAAAACAAGATCAATCATCTTTATTATTATTGGGCCTAAAGCTTGCCTAGGCGATGTATGTATTGCCTTCTTGTCTTAAACAAAACAGTGTGAACATACAACCTATTAATTAAAGAGAAGAACGCAGTCAAAAAAATTGTGTTGTAAAATTAAACAAGAGAAAAAACAATTAGCAGCGCTTAATAAAGTGAATAGTCTACATCACAATACAAGCTATCCCCTACCCACATGTCTCATAAATACTTCATAAAGTTAAAAACTATCTGACTACACAAGGACTGAAATAAATAAATAGAATAAGATTCATATAGATGGTAGGTAAGAGCATAATAGACCCATGGATCCAAAAGCGAAACTACAGCATGCATAATCCTCCCTAATTTCACTATAACCCCAATCAGTATGTTTTACAGAAATTATTACAAAACCATGATATAGAAATTACATAATGAAAATAAATTAGGAGGCTACTCTAAGGGAGGCCTTCGAAATCTAAGCCCGATCTTCCAACCTCACTTCTTTCGGTTTCACACCCTTGACCATGGGTTTGGTGCGGCAAAGCTCCCCTAAGTGGCCGAATGGGGTCCTTGGCCAGTACAGCACCCAAACATTACCAAAATGTAATTGAACAAAGTGCAGTTGGAATTACCAGCCTGTGCATCACCAAGTTCCAATGGACTCAAGGTCCAGGCAATGCTACACGAAGAGGAGTGTAGAACCTAAACTAGGGATTTGAGAGATAGATGTAGATAGAATTTTCTTAAGAAATTGAAGTTAAAAAACAGTTTTTTAAAAAAAATGATCCATTCGCAGAACATGTTTTGAAAGAAAAAGGACATACAAAACTCAGAAAAATAAATAAGTTCACGCAGTAAACACAACAAGCGGAAACCAGAGTGGGAGTAAATATTAAACATTAACAACACAGTTGCACCTAAATAGGACAAACGGAAGCTTTCAAAGAGCTGTAGACAGTCAACAGTTATTCAAACAAAGGGCTCATGATCACATGAGAAATGGGAGGAAAGAGTAGGAGAGAAACATGCATTAAGCAACACAGTAGGCATTCGATAATAGGATATAGTCAAACAGGGGCATGCTAGTGCAATAAGGATAAAAGTACAAAGCCTAAAAGTCAAAATTATAAAAGAAAAACTACAAATAAAGCAACCAGTAATGGATAGAAAATAGGAGAGAGATATGTGCCGGAGATGAGCATAAAATCAACAATGTATAAAATAATAGAAAATGAAAAAAAGATCCAATAAACTTGGCTTTCAGCCGACTGAGTAATCAGTAATCAACAGGAAAGTGGGAGAGGATGTGTAGAAAACAAGAGAGAACACTGAGTATGCTTATATGTGTAAGAGAGAGTTCAGAGAAATCAACCTTTTTTGTTCTTGTCTCTTTTTTTGTGTCAAAGAGAGGGTAGACTACTTATAATTTTGAAAACAAGTGGAAAATAAGGTAACACGTATAGACTGATCATAGTTACAGAAATAATACCAATTAGAATCAATTAAATCCTCGGACTCCCTTCAATTAAGGAGTCCTAGTTCAAACGGGTACAAATTGTATCAAATAAGGAAAATTATTATTTGCAAGACTGGTATTTCCATAATAGGAGTAGTAAAAGTATACAGAATATTTCAAGTAAGGAAAGTATAAGGACAGCATATTGTGCACACAAATTAGTTCAAAGAATCACGGATGAAATTGAAAATCACAGGGAATCAGTACTAAGTAAGGAGATCATTTCACAAATAAAGAAGTGATTCAAAAATCAGTGTAAAAATTCTAAGGAAAACATATACAAATTCAGGGATTCAAAGATATGCACAAAATCAGCAGAATATTTGGTAAACGATGAACAATTAGACCTATAAAACACAATAGGCATGAAAATTAGAGAACCCTAAGCAAGAAATCACAGAATCAATAGAAGGCTGGAACCCTAATAGCAAAATTAAAGCATGGAACTCGGAGAGTAACGAGAAGATCACACCAACAAGCACATAACACAAACATAAACACATAATACTCAAAAAATCAAAAGAAATAGTGATTTCGAAAGGGTTCAGGAAACCCTAGTTTTAAAAGAAGCACAAAACGTTGAAAAACTTGAACAATCGAAAAGATCTAGTAGAGAGTAGTGTAAAACACAAAAGAATAAGTTAAAAATCGTTTAAAAAGACAAGGTTTTAAGAAAATTAGGGTTTCGTAATAAACCAGTGAGAAGTAAGGAACCTGGCTGTGAAACTTGTTAATAATGATGCTCGCAGCACCATCGAACCATAAACCATCGGAGAAAGGTAGGAGACAAACCAGGCAGAGCTTCCGATGACCATCTTGCATGGTGGAGGCTTGTGGAGTCTCGAAGATAGAGGGAATCAACAAGACAAGGTTTCACGGTGGCTAGTGGTCGAGAGAAGTGAGGCTGGAGGTGGCCGGAGAGGCGGTCGATTCATCGGAGACGAAGGAGAGAACCTGAAGGTTCTAGAGAGAAGGGAGAGCAAGAGTCAGTGTAGAGAGAGAGAGAGAGAGACCGTCTCTGAAATGAGGGGTTTGGGGGGGGGGCGGTTTATTAGATTTAATTTTGGAAATAGAACCTGGGCCGTTGATCTCACTTGATCAATGGCTAAGATTAAATCAAGGCTGGACCGGGTCGATTAATTGAAATATGGGTCGGTCAAATTGGGGCTAGGACTGGGTAAATTGAGGGCTAAAATTGAAATCCGAATGGGCTATCATTGCAATGAAATGAGGCTAAATGTTAAATAGCCAGTTTTCTTCTTTTATTTTGTATAAAATAGTTAAAATGATTTTTAAAACAAATTAAAAGCACTAAACTAATTAATAATGTAAAGTATTAATTTAAAAATACTGAAAATAATTTGATAATTATGAAATGCTGTTAATTGTAAAATAGGTTATAATTGCAATTACATGCAATTTAGCTTTTAAATACCAAATAAATTTGTAAAAAAAATGCAAAAAATCAACTTAATTATATCTGGGTGTAAATATGAGAATAAAAATAAATTATTCACCAAAATGATAGTCTAGAAATAATTATTGAATTTTGTACTATTAAGATAGGCAACAAAGTGATTTTAAAAAATCTTTAAAATAAGGAAAAATACCAAAACTCTTGGGTATGCTTATATATGCATGTACATACTATTTTGAGAATATATAAAAATACATAGGGAAAAATTAGGTATCAAAAACCCTTCGTGGACTTTTGTAATCAAGTGTAAAGACCCTTCGGGGCTTTTGTAATCATCATTTATTAATATAAAATGTTTCTTCGATTTGTTTCTGATTTGTGCCGTATTTCCCTTTATTTGTGTTTGTGAAGAATCTGAGCATGTGACTTTGCCGATCGGCCCGGGGCGTAGGAACCTCCTCGATTCTTGATTGGTTAACATGGTTTTCTCCGAGACCCTTTGCCATTCCTCGGGCTAAGACCCTGTTGACTTGATACAAGCTTAGGCCGGCGACTTCAAATTGAGTGAGAGTGTGGCCCCAAAGTTTAGAACAAAACTTAGCCCTTTTAAACCTTGTAAATGATCCTCGAGGGATAGTTTGCTCGAGCGTCTGAGAAATATAGCCTTTAGACTTTCAAGGACAGTCCTTGAGTGAGAGTTTGCTCGAGCTCGGGCGGCCTAAAAACTTGGTTCGATCTTAGAGTGAAGATAGCCTTAAGGTTGTTATGGATAGACCCCGGATTAGGGTATGCCATGAACCGGACGTCCCCCGGACTAAAGTAACCGAAATAGCACTTAACTTGATCTGAAGGCGAAAATAGCCCTAAGGCTTTAATAGTAATTCTTAAATGAAAACTGGCACGGGCTTGGGTAGCTCGAGGGCCAAAGAATCGGGTGAGTAACCCATACTTGTAATAGTAGAAATCCTCGAGATAGGGTACCACCTCGAGGTTAGGTTTTATGTGAATAGCTCCCTAGAGCTCATCTTTTGTTTTGACAGGGATCCTCGAGATCGGGCACCATCTCTAGGCTTAGGGCGATATTGATGGCTTCCTAGAGCCTTTCTTCATTTCATCAGAGATCCTCGAGATCGCGTACCATCTCAAGGCTTAGGGAGATATCGATGGCTCCCTAGAGTCTTTCTTCATTTTGACAGAGACTCTCGAGATCGGGCACCATCTCGAGGCTAGGTTAGTGTGGGAGCCTTTGATTCTATGGATATTGTACGATAGTGTTAATCATATGGCGTGGTTACGAGATGATCCTGCCGGTACATTTCCCCAAAAGTGATAATGGCCTAGCCAGATTTAATTGGCTTTTTATGGAAGGCAGGCAGTTGCCGCTTGCTCTATATGTGATTTTATTTCCTTCTTTTTTGAGGATTCCGCTGTTTTGAGCCGCTATCTTCCTTCATCGAGTTCTTCTTTCTTACGCTAGGTCCTTCACCATTTTAACTTTGAAGCCTTTGCTCAAATTCCGGCTCCCATTCTCTGGCCTCACCATAGTTATGACTGCTATGCTAGGATCCGTTCAACACGGAGAGGGAAGTTCCGCCTTTGGTTTTCGCCTGATTGGTGATACACCGCCGGTGCCTGGCGAGCCAACCTCTAGACATTTTGTTTCGAGGAGAGATTTTTCATTAGAAAAACTTCCCAATGTTCAGGGCTATCGGTAGTATGCTTTGAAGTTTATCTCTTTAATAGGAGAGGGGCACCTCGAGTCAGTGAAGAAAGATTGCGGATGGGGGGAAAAGGTAGTATTGTAGGTACCATCCCCGGAAGAGAGCATCATGGATCACGCCGAGGGGTTTTTGAACGTATATACGTATCCCTTTACGTTGGGCTCCCTTGATAGGGTTGTGCTCGACTTCATTCCGAAATATCGGGCTACCCTGGCGCAAATTCACCCGTCGTTTTGGAGGATAGTATTGATGATGAGATTCTTTGCGGAGAAAGCAGGGCTTCGGTTCACCCTTAGTCATCTCATCAGGCTATACCGGCCCTTTCATCACCGAGGTCTGCTAACCCTGCGATGCCGCTCTACCAGGCCCTTCGTTGTCGATGATGAAGAAGGTGGGGACCAGGGATGGATGAGTCGATTCATCCGACTACGGACTGTTAACATTATCCCCGTGGAGTTTCTGCCATTCCCTGAGGAATGGAATTTTACACGTAAGTGGTACACTTGTGTCTTCATTGTTTTGCTTATCGTGGAAGCAGGTTCCGTGAATGCACTTTTCTTTCCCCTTCTGCAGCAATTCCGTGGATGCCATACGAGGTCCCCGACCTGACGGATTGGGCTTGGAAGCTGGCGACCCGCTCGACTTATGATGGGCGCAAGTGGCGAGAAATTTCCAATGGTAGATGGGAGGCAAAACACCACGGTACGTGCTATGTGGTTCGCTCTCTTTTTATTGGACCTCTCCTTTTATGCGTACTGATTCCGTCATCGTAGGCATTGGGGAATCCTCTGAGATGAGATCGAACCCTCTCGGAGAGGGAGAAGGGTCGTTAGCCTCGGGGCCGAGAAACAATATAATAAGCGAAAAGGACTCCCGCAGGGCGACGGTGCTTATAGCGAGACAAGTCCAGCTCGGAGGCTCGGAGAAGATGTGTCAACTGAGATTGTAGCGCTCGAGGTTTCTGGATTTAGAAAAACGGTCCCTCCTTTGCCACCACCTTCTATTTCTGTCGAAGGTACTTCGAGGGGCAAGGATTTTCTGCCGCAGACTTCTCCACTCGTCGAAGGTACTTCGAGGATGTTCTAGTCCAGGGGCTGGACACATCAAACGAGGTATCGAGAGACCGTATTTCAATCGGGAGTGATTTTACCGGGGCTGACGGAGCCTGGCCAGTGGATGTGCGTTCGACTTTTGAGGAGGCTCAGCAGCTCTACTCGGTAGTGAGTTTTGGCCGACCGTACTTAGTATTTTGTTTTGCAATTTTTACTCTCTCATTGATTTTTTCTTCATAGGCTTTCAACAAGCTCAAGTCTGAGCTGCTCTATCGCGAGGCCAGGTTGCGAAAAGTCATGGATGGGGAGAAATCCCTCAGGCTTCTTTGCAATGAAAGGGAAGACGAGTTGGAACACTTGCGGTACGAGTCTAGTCGAAGTCTGAACTACGAAAGCTACCTCGAGGGGCAGGTAAATTTTGTCCCAAGGGGGTGCGTGTTTCTTTTTCTGTCCTCTGAGGCTAATGTTTCGTAACTTCAGTTGCAAAAAAAGACGAAGGACCCGGAACGCCTTTGAGGCGAAGGTTGTCAAGCCAAGTGTGAGTGCGATGAGCTAAAGGCTCCGGCGGTTGCCCAGGTTGCAGGTAAGAAGGATGTTTTGGCCAAGGCTTCCACTCTCGAAGTACAACTCCGTAACGCTCGTGAGAACAGCTTGGTCCCAACGGACATGATTACAGGGCTCGAGTCTGAGCTTTTGAAGATGAAGGCCGAAGTTGAGGATGCCCAGGCTGAAGCCGAAGTGATCCGAACTAAGGTTGATAAGAAAGTGGCCGTCTATTTGAAAGACGCTGCCGATGCTCGAGCTGAGCTGAGAGGGGCTCTTGCCCAGGAGAGCAGAAGCAAGGAATATGCTCGGTGTAAGGCTCGAAGGGAGACCCTCGAGGAGATATATGTTAGGTACTTTGATCCCTCAGAAGAGATAAAGCAGGCAAAGGCGGATGAATATGATGCCAAGTTCCTTCTATCGGATGCCGAAGACAACGGGGAGGAGGTTGGTGGGCCACAGTCCCCGAAGGACTTTTTTGAAATTGTGTTTGCCTGACTCTTCGACAGTTTGATATAATCCTCGATTTTGAGTCGTTATGTGGTGATGAACGAGCACCTCGAGAGGTTTTGCTCAGTGGCTTGAGTGTTTCGAAGCCCATAGTTTGGAGCTGACATGGTCGAAGCTCTTTTGCTTATGTCGAGGGTAGCCTGATTAACCGGTTCTTTTCGATGTTTTTTCAAATTAATTGAAGGCATGTGATTTTATAGCGACGGTCAGGCATCCTCGAGTCACATTAGTTTGGCTGGTACAGCCTTGTGACCGTAGTCATTGTGTTTGGCCGGAGCCTTTCAGTCCCCAAGTGAAGTAGTTTCGGCGTCTATATCGAGGGTATGCCTTTTTAGGGGTCTTACATGTTTGATATACAGCTTTAACTTTAAGATCGGGATGATGCCTTTTTGTAAGGTTTTACAAATGAGTTACTTAGTACAAGTATGGTTCATACCTTGCTTGAGGTCTTACAGATGAGTTATTTGGTACAAGTATGGTTCATGCCTTACTTGAGGTCTTACAGTTTTGGTGTTTCCGATTGCTCAATGGGATGACAGCCGACGACACTCCCCGAGACGTCAAAAGTTTTTTGGCTCTGGAGCCATTCTTTGTAAGCTTGGTGTTGCCTCATTGAGGTCTTATGAGTTCGAAGCTTTCGGCCCGGAGGTCATACGACTTCGAGTTTTTGACGCCAGTCCCCGAGTGTTCGGGACATTTTTGGCTCTGGAGCCGTTTTTTGCAAACTTGATGTTGCCTCAATGAGGGCGTACGAGTTTGAAGTTTCCGACCCGAAGGTCATACGTCTTCAAATTTCTTACGCCAGTCCCCGAGCGTTCGGGAAATTTTTGGCTATGGGGCCGTTTTTGGAAAAAATGGTAAACTTCTTTGAAACGTGAAATGCTTTAACGGAAGGGAAAGTATTCTTTGATTACTTGGTACAAGTATACACGTTTACGCTGTCAAGGGCTCAGTTATTCTATAGGGAAACGGTTCGTTCGACCGTTTGTCCCGGTACATCGTTTTCCTATCGAGACCCTTTTTGGCATATCTTGACTTCTCCGAGGAGGTGACCTCCCAGAGGGATGCCCCCTAGTATGCGAGGTTGATTGAAAAGAATCCTTGAATACTTGTTGAGTCTTCCTTAGGTAGCATATAGATGTTGCCTCGTTAAAAACCTTGCTGGTAAAAACCCTTCTTGGGATGAAAACCTGATCGAAGGACAAGAATGCAACGCACGATTTTGAAACCTAAGGCCTTCAAGCTGGAAATCGCTTCGGCTGTTTCAATCGGATACCTGCACACGGGTCAGTGTAAAATGAAAACGAAAAAGGGGGATGATTATACCTTGGTGCTGACGGCGCTTCGAGCCTCAATATGCTTCAATCGTTTGTTCCGAGGACGGTGTACGGTCCTTTACTTGTTTAGTCGGGTGTAGTCGAGAGTTTATCTCGCTATTGCTATTTTATTGTTCGCTTATCCTTTGGCTCCTTCGATGCTGGAGGTATTAGCGTCTGTGCCACATCGTGCACCGCGAACATCTCTCTTGCTGCATGCTGCTCCTCATACACAATTTTTATTCCGTCCTACGTCGGAAACTTCATCATTTGATGAAGGGTTGATGGTACTGCTCTCATGCAGTGTATCCATGGCCTTCCGAGCAAGGCGTTGTACCTGATGTCTCCTTCGATGACATGGAATTTGACTTTTTGGATCCTGCCGGCCACGTTGACCGGGAGGGTGATTTTCCCGTTTTGTTGTTTCGCTTGCCATATTGAATCCGTTAAGGACTCGAGAGGCGGGTACGATTTGGTCAAGCAGCCCGAACTGCTCCACCACCCTCGACCTGATAATGTTGGCCGAGCTACCGGGATCCACAAGTACACGTTTAACTTGAAATGTATTCACAAGAAAAGAGATTACCAGTGTGTCGTTATGAGGCTGAGACGGGGTCTCGATATCCTCGTTGCTGAATGTGAGAGCGTCCTCGGGTATGTAACCTCGGGTTTTTTTCCTTGGTGATGGATATTTTCATTTTTCTAATAGTGGGTTCTTGTGGGACGTCGATTCCCTTGACAATCATATGGATGGCATGTTGCACTTCTTCTACTTCAATTTTCCTGTTTGCCTCTATTTCCCGATATTGGTTTTTGGATCGATCGCCGAGGAACTCTCAGAGGTGCCCTTTGCTGAGTAGTCGGGCTACTTCTTCTCAGAGCTGTCTGCAATCTTCGATCCTATGACCGTGTGTGCCATGAAATTCACACACTAAGTTGGGGTTCCTCTAACACGGATCTGATAGTACAGGTCTTGGCCACCTGGTGACTCTGATTTTACTGATGGCGGATATGATGTTTGAAACGTCAATGTTGAAGTTGTATTCCGACGGGCGGGGTACCTCTGTCCGTCCTGTGTGCCTGTTGAATTCGACTCTGCTCATGAGTCCTCGAGGGTTCAGACCTCGATCTGCTCTTCCATCATTTTGGGGTATGTTACGCCTTAGGGCATTTCTCCTATCTTCGGTGTACGGTTGGTACCTTTCCTCGTTTGGTTTTGACTCCTTTGCCAGGAGTCTTCTCGGATATACCGAGCCCAAGGGGGCTCCCAGTTGGTCGTCCTCGACCCTAATCTTTGATTGGTATCGATTGTGGACATCCGACCAGGTCACGGTGGGATATTCAACCAAGTTCTGCTTCAATTGCTTCGAAGCCACCGAGCTTCGTTCGTTCAAACCTTGGGTGAAGGCCTGCACTGCCCAGTCGTCGGAGACTGGCGGTAGTTCCATTCGTTCCATTTGAAAGTGAGACACGAACTCTCGCAGTATTTCGTTCTCTCTTTGCTTGATTTTGAAGACGTCTGATGTCCTTGTAGCTACCTTGATGGCGCCGGCATGTGCCTTTATGAAAGAATCTGCCAGCATGGCAAATGAATCTATTGATTTTGGAGCAATGTTGTGATACCACGTCATGGCCCCTTTCGAAAGTGTTTCTCCAAATTTTTTGAGCAGGACGGACTCGATCTCGTCGTCCTTCAGGTGTTACCCTTTACTGCACAAGTGTAGGCAGTGACGTGCTTGTTTGGGTCCGAGGTTCCGTTGTATTTTGGTAGATCGGGCATTCTGAATTTCTTCGGGATGGGCTTTGGAGCAGCATCTGATGGGAATGGTTTTTGTACGAACTTCTTTGAATCAACACCCTTCAAAATCGGGGGTGCGCTCGGGATCTGGTCGACCCTCGAGTTGTAGGTCTCTACCTTTTTGTCGTTGGATTCTATCATCTTTTCGCCCGACTCAATCCTCTTTGTGAGGTCTTCGAGCATCTTCATGATAGCGGGGTCGGCTGCTGATCCGTTGTTGCTCGACCTTTCAGGTACCTGTTCGGTTCGAGGGGCCGTTTCCGGGGCCGCTGTACTTGGGGGTTTATGGTGACTTTGTATTTGAGAAATCGCCAGCTGTTGTGCCTGTAACATTTCAAAAATAACGTGAAGGCTAACCTCTTGTTCCTTCCGAGCTGGGGTTTTCTGAGCTTCTTGTTAGTCTCCTTGTCGTACGCTCTTGTTAGTGTGGGAGCTTATATCGACCTGTTGAGCATCACGTGAGACCACATCCGCGGGGATCGGCTCTGGTGCGTCCTCAGGGTTTCGTGGTGGTACACCAATACCTGGAATAGCCACACCATTCTTTCCATGATCTTCAAGACCGTTGTTTTTATGTGCGTTTACTGAGTTAGACATTTTGACCTGAAATCAAAGATCTTGGACAAGAAAAAGTGTGAAAGATAGCTTGCGTTATGTAGTAAACCAGCAAGAAAACAATCACTATTATTTTTAGCCTCACGGTGGGCGCCAAACTGTTTACCTTGAAAATGGTAATAATAATTAGATTTGATTTTGTGGTTCTAAAAATACGTGATCTGTTTTTATGCCAGTTGTTAGGCAATAGATGCTAAGTACGAAACTAGAAAGTAAGGTAAGAACTTGGAAATAATATGTTCAAGCAAACCGAGCGGCTGAGAATCGGAGCCTCGAGACTGGCTATACGGGGCCTCGAGGTCGAGCTTGATGCTGAGTTATGAATGGCCGATGAAGGGCTAACAGTATTGAGAGCTTTGATGAAGGCTCTTTATGGTCAATGATGAGCAATGAATGAAGAACAATAAATAGAACACAATGAATATAAGCAATAAATGCAAGTAATGAAACCAAGAGAATATGTTTAAGTTAGAGAGCAGAGAATGTTCATGTATTGAATGTTATGAGTTATATATTGTCTATCCTCCTTACAAAATGACAAGGATCCCCTTTGTATATGAGGGGAAATCCGAACATGGCATAGATGCATTTATTACAAAAAAAATAGCTGGTACAACTATTTGCTAGTCTGGTACAGACTAGGGCTTCTCTTGCAGGTTTTGTCAGCTTTAGATCATGCGCCTTGGGAACTTTCCGCTTTCTCATGATAATTATCGATTTGCCCTATCTCTAGGTCGAACGTTAGGAACCCTCGGGGGTTGAACCCCGAACCCAACCTCGAGCCTTCTGGGATGGTCTTCACGAAGTTCCTTAGTGATCACAAAATCGGACTTTCTGATTTTTACCATATACAAGCTCTTCATTTTTGATATATTTATCGCGTCGAGTAGGGTGAATGTGGACACAAAATCGGAATTGGATGTGTATTTAGAAGAAAGTTTGCTACCTTGTACACTATCATTTGACAGTTTATGTTGGTGGAAGACAAACAGATTAAAATTTTCTACTTTGCAAAAGATGGCTCGTGACCTCTTAGCCATTTCTGTCTCTACTATCGCTTCAAAATCGGCATTTAGCACTAGTGGGTTTTTGATTAGTCTGCATCATAGTAGACTTCATCCTACTACTTTGGAGGCTTTGATGGGTGCCGGTACTTGGTTGTGGAATGAAATAAATGGTAAGTATTTTCATCAATGACTTATTATGGTATTAATAGTTTTCAATTTTAATATTTTTTTACTTTTTTTTCAGGTTTGACTTCAAGTGTCGACAAAGTTTCGTGTCCAACTTTACTTGAAGAAGAGGAAGAACCATATTCAAGTGGGCTTACTACTCTGTAACCTCTTTGAAGAGGAAGAGAATATGATATTTTGAATAATACATTTTTGTGGTTGTGTAATTTGAGTCACTTCACTTTTCTATTCGGAAGTGAAATTTCAGGCTAGCTAAACTAGAGTATTGTCTGTGATTTACTCTTCTCACCTTGATTTTCTAGTACCATTTTTATGTGTCATATTTTCCTTTGAAGCTCTAGAACATATGTTCTTCCTCATGTATTGTTGTAGCTAGAACTCACATGGTTATAGAAAATATTGAACTTTCTTTAGTTCTTGAGTATGTTTGTTGTTTTGTTTTGGGGTGGTGTTGTTTACCAGAGGTTATTAGCAAAATGAGATCTTTTGCTTGTTCTAAATCATTTGTTGTGTTATGTCTTGTAACCTTGTCCATGGTTTCCATATTGCATTTAATTAGTGGGATAGGTGCCAATTGGGGAACTCAATCAACACATAATTTACCTCCTGAGATAGTAGTCAAAATGCTAAAAGACAACGCGTTCCATAAAGTTAAGCTTTTTGATGTTGATTATCACACACTTAAGGCTTTGGGCAATTCTGGCACCGTTGAAAGTTGCTGAGAAACGGGTTTCCAAGAACATTTTTGTCCATATTCTGACAACATTTTAAATCTCATTTTAGACGGATTCAACAAACTTAAGTACCGATGCAGAATTAAAGCTTAATGTTCAACAAAATTCTTTATCTATCATTCCAATAATACATACTTGTAAAATAAAATAATAGAAAATGATGGGCAACCAGTCGAATCACTATTAAAA
The DNA here is from genome assembly GCF_001879085.1 of Nicotiana attenuata. NCBI lineage: Eukaryota > Viridiplantae > Streptophyta > Magnoliopsida > Solanales > Solanaceae > Nicotiana > Nicotiana attenuata. Next base: position 92,752 of record NW_017673939.1, on the reverse strand, counting down.
GAAATGAAGTTGTAGTATTTTAAATTAGTTAACTAAGATTCAAAAAGCATCCAATGTGTTTTAAGTAAAATGGTATAGACGAAGAAAAGAAACAAAATTTTTTCAAAAAAAAAGTTAAACTGTCGGGCGGGGCGGGTGGATGCGGGTGAGGGAGTGGGGTGGATGGATGCGATTTCAACTGTTACGTGGGACAGGGCAGGCGAGGCGGGTTTAAATTTTTGGGTTAAGACAACAATCGCCCCGCACCGCCTGCCATTCCTATTTGCGTATGAAGAGAAGCTGGTTACATCATGTTCGGAAAGTTAGTGCTTGCTCTTCTTCCAAAAGTGTGGTTTATTTGTTCTGACTTGACAGGATAAATAGATACGCAAACTCCCAATTGTTACCAAAGACGAAATCAAAGTTATATTAATACAATCGACAAAAAAAGGAACAATCATAACAATGATTGTCCAATTGTAACGATTCGGCCGGTTGTTTTGAGAGTTATAGCCCCGATCCCCCATTAACTATTTCCCTCGTATCTTTTTTCTGCTTATGTGACTTGTCGGGAGGTTTCGTTTTGATTTTTGGAGTATTTTGAGACACTTAGTCCCTAAAACGGAGGCTTAAGTCTTAATTGTCAGAACTGTATGAAGACGACTCCGGAATAGAGTTTCGTCAATTTTGTTAGCTCCATTGGGTTATTTTGGGCTATGCGGCGTGTCCGGATTGTGTTTTGGAGGTCCGTAGCTGATTTAGGCTTGAAATGCCAAAAGTCAAATTTTTGGAGATTTTGACCGGTAGTGGACTTTTTGATATCGGGGTCGGAATCTGATTCCAAAAGTTGGAGTGGGTCTGTAAGGTTGATTGTGACTTGTGTGCAAATTTTGGGGTCAACAGAACGTGGTTTGATAGGTTTCGGCATCGGTTTTTGAAATTTAAAGTTTCAAGCTCTTTAAATTTGAATTGGAGGGCGATTCGTGTTTTTAGCATTGTTTGATGTGATTTGAGGGCTCGACTAAGTTTGTATTTTTGGACCTTGGGAGTTGGCATATTTTCTGGTGTTTGGTTGCAGACATTTTCTTTATTGCGTTCGCGAGGGGGTTCTCTCGTTCGCTTAAGGCATCTGGGAAGGCCAGTTGGATTTGTTCTTCGCGTTCGCGAAGTTGTTCTTGCGTTCGCAAAGATATGGAACATTAAGGCTACGTGTTCGCGATATGGACCTCGCGTTCGCGTAGAGTCAACGGTCAGATGAGTTTCAGGCATGATAGCCTGTGCGTTCGCGACGAGTGTCCTGCGTTCGCATAAGGTCAGGTAATGTGAGCTTCGCATTCGCGACCGGTGCATCGCGTTCGCGATGAGTGTTTAAGGACTGAAGTAGCTTGTGCTTATGCGAGGCTTTGACCGTATTCGCAAAGAAGAAAATCTGGGCAGACAATATTAATTTCAAAAACGAGGCTTTGAACCCATTTTTCATATTTTGAGCTAGAGATCACGGATTTGGGCGATTTTTAAATGGAATTTCGTGGGGCTCATTGGGGTATGTGATTCCTACTTGGTTTTGGTTAAATCCCATGGTTATATCTTTAATTTTATCATCTAATTTGTAATTTGGGGTAAAAATTGGGAAAAAAGAGGAAGAACTCTTGAGTTGGGATTTTGAGGTTTTGAATGGGGTTTTGTTATCGTATTTGAGAAATTTTGGTATGAGTGAACTCGTGAGTGGATGGGTGTTCAAATTTTGTGACTTTTACCATATTCTGAGACGTGGGCCTGGGGAGGCTTTTTAGGCAATTTTTCCAATTTCTTGCTTTAGCTTTGATTTCATTAGCTAGATTAGTTTCTTGCAGTTATATTTATGTTATGTAATTGATTTTGGCTAGATTTGGGCCATTCGAAGTCGGATATTCGTGGGAAGAGCACTGTTACAGATTGATTTGAGCTTGGTTCATGGTAAGTTGGTTGCCTAACCTTGTGTGGGGGAACTCCCCTTAGGATTTGGTACTGTTTTTTATATGTGAGCGCCGTGTACGTGAGGTGACGAGTACATACACGGGCTAATTGTTGTAAAAACTCAATTTTCACTGAGTAATAACTTGTTCTTCTTTTTATTTGAGTTATATCAGCATGTGTAGTATCCTGTTAGCCTAGGATAGCATGTCTATTTGCTTTAATTGCTTATCTGAACTCTGTGCAGCATGTTTAGTGAAATTCCTATTTTTCCTTGACTTGTACTTAGTCGAAATTGTAGGTTTTCTAGTTGTAGCTGTTATTTCCGTTGTTTGACCTGCATATTTACTTTGGGACTATGGAACGGTATTCCGGGAGATCCCCTGTCTTGCATATTTACTTTGGGACTACGGAACGGTATTTCTGGAGATCCCTCTATCTTGCATATTTACTTTGGGACTACGGAACGGTATTCCGGGAGATCCCCCTGCCTTGCATATTTACTTTGGGACTACGGGACGGTATTCCGGGAGATCCCCCTGCACATTTACGTTTGGGACTACGAGATGGTATCTCGGGAGATCCCCTGTTGTTATCTATGTGTACTGAGCTATTACCCTTCTATGATTTCATTCTTGTTAAATTCGGTCTTTATTTTACTACGATATTTCCTTCTGTCATACTTTTTTTTATATATATACCAGTAGGTCCCTGACATGATCTCGTCACCACTCGACCGAGGTTAGGCTTGACACTTACTGGGTACCGTTGTGGTGTACTCATTCTCTTCCTTGCATATGTTTTTCGTGTGCAGATCTAGGTACTTCCTACCAACCTCGAGTTTAGTTGCACGTTCGTTGTTGTTCAGGAGACTTCAAGGTACCTCTGCCCGCGTCCACAGACCTCGGAGTCCCCCTCTATCCCCTTATGTTAATTCTTCCCCTATTTTCTTCAGACATTGATGTATAGAGCAGTTAGAAATTCTTAGAAGCTTGTGACTTACGGTGTTCCAGGTCTTGGGAGAGTTTGTGTATATTTTGAGAGTTGTTTATTGTATATGCCGAGCGGCATCTCTAATGCTTTGTTAAATTATCTATTAGATGTTAGTTTTTATGTCTTTAATTTTATTTCCGCAAATGTTAGGCTTACCTAGTCGTAGACACTAGGTGCGTCACGACGATTCACGGAGGGAGAATTTGGGTCGTGACACCGATGTGGTCTTAATTTTTTCATTTCTAACTTTAATTTGATTACTCTGCTTATAAAACAAAACCTCCAAAAATTTCAACTTTATTATAGTTGGTATATTCGATTCATTATTCAAGTTATATATACAACAAAGACCCTTCTTCGTCTTCTTCATCAGTTTCTGGGACATGGAGGGATGGATATACATGGGCTCAAGCCGATTTATTAGGTGCCGTCACAACGATTCATGAAGGGAGAATTTGGGTCATGACAAGTTGGTATCGGAGCTCTAGGTTCATAGGTGTCATGAGTCACAAGCCGGCTTATTAGAGTCTCGCGGGACGGTACAAAGATGTCTGTACTTATCTTCGGGAGGCTATGGAACTGTTAGGAAAAAATTTCACTTCATTTCATTCCTTGTCATGCAAAATTATTGACTTTGAAATTCTAAACTTCTGTCTTCTATTCTCTCACAGATGGTGAGGAAACGTACAACCGGAGAACCAGGCACCCGTTCCCTCTACTAGAACCGCCAGAGGCCAGGGCCGGGCAGAGGCCTCCACGTGGTGTAGCCAGAGTACGTGTACGAGCTACTATAGAGGAGCATCCAGTAGCTCCAGCCGGAGCACAGGCATCTAAGACGACTACTACTACACCAACTCTTTAGGAGACCCTTGCACAGTTCATGAGAATGTTTAGCACTCTAGCTCAGGCAGGGTTGATTCCCCTTGGTCCTGCCACATCTCAGGCCGGGGAGGAGCACAGACTCCCGCCACCCGCACCCCAGAGTAGCGGGTTCAGTTGATCAGATTCTAGTGGTTATACCGGTACAGCCTGTAACCCCAGTTCCGCCTGAGGGTAAGGCAGCAGTTTCAGAGGAGGAGCAGCGTAGGCTCGAGAGGTACCAGAAGTACCACCCTCCTACCTATAGTAGTTTGGAGACAGAGGATGCTCAGGGTTTTCTGGAGGGGTGCCACCATACTCTCTGCAACCTGGGCATAGCGGAGTCGAGTGGGGTTTCTTTCACTATATTTCAGTTTCGAGGAGCAGCCTATCAGTGGTGGTGTGTTTATGAGTTGGGCAGTCCGGCTGAGGCAGCTTCTCTTACATGTACTCAGTTCTCGAATATGTTTTTGAAGGAGTATGTTCCCCAGAGCCTCAGGGATGCTTGGCGCGCTGAGTTTGAGTAGTTGCGCCAGGGTGCTATGACTGTTTCAGATTATGCAGTTCGTTTCAGTGACTTGGCTAGACATGCACCAGCCTTGTTTTCTATAGTTTGAGAATGGATCTGTCAGTTTATTAAGGGACTCCATCCCAGCATCAGGACCAGCATGGACCGGGAGTTAGAGATGGATATCTCGTATTAGCAGGTTATGAGTATTGCTAGGAGAGTGGAGGACATGCTTGCTCGAGAGAACGAAAGAGAGAGGGGGGGGGAGAGAGAGAGAGAGAGAGAGAGAGAGAGAGAGAGAGAGAGAGAGAGAGAGTCCAAGAGGTCTCGAGAGTCTGGCCATTTTTCTAGTGCTCGTGCCCCAACTGCAGTTCGACATGGTAGGGGCTATGTGAGTTACCCCATTCATACTTTTCTTCCAGCAACTAGTGGTATTCCGGCTAATCCTAGGCCCCAGGAGCCTTATTATGCACCGCCAGTATCTAGAGTGCCTCATGCACGAGGTGCTTTCAGCGGTCAGTCTAGTAGACATGGCCCGAGCCAACCACAACAACCACGCCCTCTCAGAGCTTGTTTTGAGTGTGGAGACACTCGCCTAATGGTGAGGGATTGCCCCAGAATTAGGAGGAGTGCACCTCCACGGCTTTTCAGTCACAACTTGCTCCACAGGGTCCTCAGGCCATGATTATAGCACCCGCTACCACTCCACCTACTCAGCCAGCTCAAGGTGGAGGTCGGGGAGGTAGAGGTCGGCCTAGAGGGGGAGGCCAGGCTAGATTCTATGGCCCTCCTGCTCGTATAGAGGTAGTTGCTTCCAATTCTGTCATTACAGGTATTGTTTCGATCTGTCGTAGAGATGCATCGGTTCTATTCGATCCAGGCTCTACTTATTCCTATGTGTCATCTTATTTTGCCTCGTATTTGGATGTAACTCGTGATTCTCTGAGTTCTACCATTTATGTGTTTACACCTGTGGGAGATTCTATTATTCTGGACCGTGTGTTTCGGTCGTGTTTGGTTGTTATTAGTGGTTTTGAGAACAGAGCTGATTTATTATTGCTCAGTATGGTAGATTTTGATATTATCTTAGGCATGGACCAGTTGTCGCCCCATTATGTTATTCTTGATTGTCACGCCAAGACTGTGACGCTGGCTATGCCAGGCTTATCGCGACTAAAGTGGAGGGGTACCTTAGATTACACTCCCAGCAGAGTTATTTCTTTTCTTATAGCTCAACGAATGGTTGAGAAGGAGTGTGACGCATATCTAGATTATGTGAGAGATGTCAGTATTGATACCCCTAAAATTGAGTCAATTCCAGTGGTGAGGGACTTTCACGATGTGTTTCTAACTGACCTTTCGGGCATGCTGCGCGACAGAGATATCGAATTTGGTATTGATTTGTTGCCGGGCACTCAGCCCATCTCTATTCCTCCATATTGTATGGCCCCTCCTGAGTTGAAGGAGTTGAAGGAACCATTACAGGAATTGCTTGATAAGGGCTTTATTCGGCCCAATGTGTCACCTTGGGATGCTCTTGTCTTGTTTGTGAAGAAAAATGATGATTCTATGCGTATGTGCATTGATTGTCGCCGGTTGAACAAAGTTACAGCGAAGAACAAGTATCCTTTGCCTCGCATTGATGACTTATTTGATCAGTTACAGGGTGCCAAAGTGTTCTCCAAGATTGACTTACGTTCAGGTTATCAACAGTTGAAGATTCGGGAGCTAGATATCCCGAAGACTGCTTTAAGGACTCGGTATGGTCATCACGAGTTCCTTGTGATGTCATTTGGGCTGACCAACATCCAGCAGTATTTATGTATTTGATACACAGTTTATTTTGGCCCTATCTTGACTCATTCGTCATTGTTTTTATTGACGACATTCTGGTGTACTTCCGGAGTCGAGAAGATCATGAGCAGCACCTGAGGGCTATGCTTCAGACCATGAGAGAGAAGAAATTATACGTAAAGTTCTCAAAGTGTGAGTTCTGGTTGGATTCCGTGGCATTTTTGGATCACGTAGTGTCAAGTGAAGGGATCAAGGTGGATCAAAAAAAGGTGGAAATAGTGTAGAGTTGGCCCAGACCGTCCTCAGCTACAGAGATCCGGTATTTTCTTGGTTTGGCGGGTTATTGCCAGCGATTTGTTGAGGGATTCTCATCTATTGTCACCTATGACCAGGCTGACTCAGAAGGGTGCTCCATTCAGGTGGACAGAGGAGTGTGAAGAGAGCTTTCAAAAGCTGAAGACAACTTTGACTACAGCCCCAATATTAGTATTGCCTACAGGTTCGGGGTCTTATACAGTTTATTGTGATGCGTCACGAGTTGGCCTCAGTGCGGTGTTGATGCAGGACCGTAGGGTAATTGCCTACGCGTCCAGACAGCTGAAGGTGCATGAAAAGAACTATCTTGTCCACGACCTTGAGTTAGCAGCTATTGTTCATGCCATGAAGATTTGGAGGCACTATTTGTACAGTGTCACTTGTGAGATCTACACTGATCACCGGAGTTTGCAGCATATATTCAAGTAGAAGGATCTTAATATGCATCAGAGGAGGTGGTTAGAGTTGCTTAAGGATTATGATATCACTATTATGTATTATCTCGGGAAGGTCAATGTGGTGGTTGATGCCTTGAGTCGCGGGGCAGAGAGTTTGGGGAGATTAGCATATTTACCAGCAGTAGAGAGGCCATTGGCATTGGGTGTTCAGGCCTTGGCCAACAATTTATCAGATTGGATATTTCTGAGCCGAGTCGAGTTTTGGCTTGTGTGATCTCCCAGTCTTCTCTTTATGATCGTATCAGGGAGCGTCAGTATGATGGCCCCCCTGCTTGTCCTAAAGGACACGCTTCAACACAGTCACTCTAAGGAGGTCTCTATTGGAGATGATGGTGCATTGAGGATGCAGGGCAAGCTATGTGTGCCCAATTTAGACGGATTGCCTGAGTTGATTCTTTAGGAGGCTCACGGTTCGCGGTACTCCATTCATCCGGGTGCCACGAAGATGTATCAGGACTTGAGGCAGCATTATTGGTGGCATAGAATGAAGAAGGACATAGTGGAATATGTAGCTCGGTGACTAAATTGTCAGCAGGTAAAGTATGAGCATCAGAGTCTGGGTGGATCGCTTCAAAATTAGAGATTCCGGAGTGGAGATGGGAGCTGATCACTATGGATTTCGTTGTTGGACTCCCATGGACTCAGCGGAAGTTTGATGCAGTTTGGGTGATTGTGGACAGGCTGACCAAGTCAGCTCATTTCATTCCTGTGATGACTACTTATTCCTCCGAGCAGCTGACTTGAGTTATATCTGCGAGATTGTCAGACTTCATGGTGTGCTAGTATCTATCATCTCTTGACCGAGGTACGCAGTTTACATCACGGTTCTGGAGGGCCGTACAACATGAGTTGGGTACTCGGGTGGAGTTGAGCACGACATTTCACCCTCAGACGGATGGGAAATCCGAGCGCACTATTCAGACTCCTGAGGATATGCTCCGTGCGTGTGTGATGGAGTTTGGAGGCTCTTGGGATCAGTTCTTTCCCCTTGCGGAGTTTGCCTACGACAACAGTTATCAGTCCAGCATTCAAATGACACCGTATGAGGCTCTGTATAGTAGACGGTGTCGGTACCTAGTGGGTTGGTTCGAGCCGGCGAGGCTAGATTATTGGGCACAGACTTGGTTCAAGATGCTTTGGAGAAGGTCAAGGTGATTCAGGGATAGACTTCGCATAGCCTAGTCCAGACAGAAGAGTTATGCGGATCGGAAGGTTCGCGGTATTGCATTCACGGTTGGAGAGCGGGTCTTGCTTCGGGTTTCGCCTATGAAGGGCGTCATGAGGTTTGGGAAAAAGGGCAAGCTGAGCCCAAGGTTCATTGGTCCATTTGAGGTGTTGCAGCGAGTTGGGGAGGTTGCTTGTGAGCTTACCTTACCTCCCAGTCTAGCAGGAGTTCATCCGATATTCCATATTTCTATGATCCGGAAGTATCACGGTGATCCGTCTCATGTGTTGGATTTCAGCTCAGTCCAATTGGACAATTATCTATCTTATGTTGAGGAGCCAGTGGCTATTTTAGACAAGCAGGTTCGGAAGTTGAGAAAAATGAACATTGCTCGGTGAAGGTTCAGTGGAGGGGTCAGTCGGTCGAGGAGGCGACTTGGGAGACCGAGCAGGATATGCGCAGCCGTTATCCTCATCTTTTCACCACTTCAGGTATGTCTCTATGGTCATTCGAGGATGAAGGATTACTTTAAGAGGGGGAGGATGTAACGACCCAGCCGGTCGTTTTGAGAGTTATAGCCCGAATTCCCTATTAACTGTTTCCCCCATATATTTTTTTCTGCTTACGTGACTTGCAGGAGGTTTTGTTTTAGTTTTTGGAGTGTTGTGGGACACTTAGTCCCTAAAACGGATGCTTAAGTCTTAGAATTTGGAACGTTGTCGGAACTGTGTGAAGACGAGTCCGCAATAAAATTCTCAATTCCGTTAACTCCGTTGGGTTTTGGGCTTAGATGCGTGTCCGGATTGTGTTATGGGTCTGTAGCTGATTTAGGCTTTAAAAGTCAATTTTTGTGCTATTTGACCGGCAGTGGACTTTTTGATATCGGGGTCGCAACCCGATTCTGGAAGTTGGAGTAGGTCCGTAAGGTGGATTGTGACTTGTGTGCAAAATTTGGGGTCAACCGAACGTGGTTTGATGGGTTTCGGCATCGGCTGTCGAAATTTGAAGTTTCAAGTTCTTTAAGTTTGAATTGGAGGGCGATTCGTGTTTTTAGCATTGTTTAATATTATTTGAGGGGTCGACTAAGTTCGTAGGTGTTTAAGGATTGGTTCGTATGTTTGGTTGAAGCCCCGGGGGCCTCGGGTGTGTTTCAGATGCTCAACGGATCATTTTTGGACCTTGGGAGTTGGCAGATTTTCTGGTGTTTTGTTGCAGACATTTTCTTCATCGTGTTCGCGGGGGAATTCTCGCGTTCGCGTAAAGCATCTGGGAAGGCCAGCTGGGTTTGTTCTTCGCGTTCGCGACGTTGATCACGCGTTCGCGAATATATGGAACATTAAGTCTACGCGTTCCCCAAATTGCCCTCCCGTTCCCAAAGGCTTCTGTATGCCACTGTCTACGGTATATCAAGTTCCCAAAGATAGCACCTTTTTGTTTATGTTGACAATTGTTATTCCATATCTTATCTGCTTTATTTTTGCGTATCTCGATTAATTTTATAAATATTCATTTTTTCTAACCAATATAGGTATTGAATAATTTTGTTCATCAAAACATGAACAGATGAACAAAATTACATAATATTACTGCATGTTAACCTGCATCTTCTTACTATTGTCTTTATAAATCCAGCCTTCAATTTCTAATTTTTCATTTCTCCTGCTATTCTTTTGATAACACGTTGATGCAAAGAACACATACAATTGTCACAAATAATACTCACTAAAGCTTACCTTGCGAAAATTAGGGAAAAAAATGCATAATAGTTATATTAAAACCAATTTTTTTTTTACCTCAACATGTTGGGTTTTAAGTTTGTTAGAACTTAAAAATAGAGTGAATGGGAAATGGAGAGAAAATTAAAAAATTTTAATTTCCCTCTATGACAAAGTGACATTGTCCCATACTGGAGGAGGAAAAGATTTTGTTGGGTATATGTACTTCTTGTAACTCTTAAAAAGTTGAGAAGAAGGCAAGCCTTGCGCCACTGTCACTCGCTCGGATTTGATCAAATGATCTGATTGATTAATTAATTTATTTGTTAATTCTAACACAATATTTAAAACTCTCCCTCAAATTTTCCTTGCTCAAATTCTGATTCCGCCTTCTTCATTCTGCATTGTTTTAAACAGAAAGAAAGCAGTAAGTGTGATTTGTTACTGATCTTTGAGTTCGTTGGTCAATGGAGTTTGAAGTACCGCTACACCAGTGAGGTAATCCGTTCTATCATGGGAAGAAATAATCCTAAATCTCGGGTACTAGGAGGGGATTAAGTTCTTTAAAGAAACACTTTGAATTCAGTAGGCTCGGATTAATTCTGTTCTTCTACATTTCTGATTTTACATTGTTTTTATTTTTTAATATATTTTCTAATACAGAATACTAACACAACAAACATTTTTTTTTAGTATATAAAGCAAGAAATTTGTTGTTCTAGCCAAGACAAAGTGTTGTTTTGCTTGGCGTTTCCATGTTATACTTCCCTAGCAAGACAAACATGACAACTAGGTAACTTCTATCAAAAACAAACATCCAATTATAGTTATATATAAAATAGAAAAATACTTCATTCCTCCAACAAAGTATAACATTGTTTTATTCGCAGAGCTAAATAATTGTTCTTTCATTATTTTAAAAAATTATTCCTAAATAACTCTATTATTGGCATGTCAACCGCTGCTATTGGATAAATTTAATCCAATAACAACTTATATTCCCAAAAATCTTTAACTTTTAAAACGTCATGTCAACCATCGATTACCAATTTGACAAAGAAAAACACCCTTTAACTTAGTTACAGTTTCAATTTACTGGTAATTCCTACCAGCAATCTGTAGTTTTCATGATTCAACATGAGAAAGGGATTCAATGTTACACAAATAGCCAACTAGATTCAACGCTTTATGTGATTGTCATGATTCAACATGAGAAGGGGATTCAATGTTACACAAATAGTCGATCAGATTCAATGCTTATTTTTTCTAGCCGGTATATATATATTCGCCGGTTATTTTTAGTTTAAGATATTAAGGGGAGGCTATTTGGATTAATTCTTTATATTAAATGCTATCAATTGTATAATAAAAAGAATATTTGTGATAATAAGTAGATGCAATTATGCAAACAACAAACGATCGTCACAAATAATGCTCACTTAATTAAGCTTATCCTATCAAAGACTTAAAACAAACGCATTGAAGTTATTTCTAAACCAATTATTACCTCAACAGCTATACAAAAATAATGTAAGATTTATACATTATCAAGGCAACAGGTAATAAGCTATATGCTATATATTGGTAAATCATAAATGTGATGATAGTGTAATTTCACATTGTATGTGAATATAAGTTAGACTTTAGATTTTCTTTTATCATATATAGAATAAGAAATTTGTAGTTATAGATAAATTGCTGTTTTGCTCGCCGTTCCCATGTTATACTTCTTAGCAAGCAAAGCATCACATCTATGTTACTCGAACAAAAGCAAACATCCAAATATATATATATATATATATATATATATATATATAGAAAAATACTTCCTCACGCTTAAAAAAAAGTAAAAAGTATAACACTGTTTATTAGCAGAGAAAATAATTGTTCTTTTATTATATTAAATTTTTAGAACTTAATATGAGGTAATGATCATGTAATTTTTTTTACATAATAGTTATAGTCTAACATATTATAATATATTAGTTATCATTTTATTAAGCTACTACGTATACGGTTAAAATCGGGCTTACCCGATTTTACTATTTGATCGAGACCGGGGAATGGTATCGAAGACCAGCCTCGTAGTGGGTCAGACCAGAGCACGAAGACAAGGTATCGAGCTCGAGAATCGAGGTGCCTGTCAAGATCGAGGCCAGCAGCGATCGAGACCAAATATGGCAGGCTCGAGCGAAGCGCGATAATGGAAAAGTGGGATATCCGTGACCGGTCGAAGATCACGGCGAAAATCCCGGAACAGATCAAATCAAGGGAGATTGTTTAGGCTAATCATGGGATTTACTTCTGTAATTAGAATTGTACCATAGATAGAATTCCTCTACTATATAAAGAGGGTTCTAATCATTTTGTAAACACCTTACACTCACGCATATAAAAGCAATACGATACTTTCTAGCTCATATTCTTGTTCATCTACTTGTTATATTTCTAACTGTTCTTGCACCTATCAATTCGTGGGTATTCACGCTTGAGGGTTGAATTCCGTTCAAACACTGGTTTGCTTAATTTTATTGTTAATTTTCATCATTACTCTTTACATTTATCAATTGGTATTAGGCCATTAATTTGTTCTCTCTGTTCTGATAAATGGACTTCTTTCCTTTTCCTATTCTTTTCCCTATGTTCTATTTTTTTTTTTTTTGGAACATTAGAGATTCAGAGAAGTCCCCCTAGTATGCGTCGCTTTCCTAATCAAAAGACAGGAGAGCACCTCTACTCCCGAATTTACATGGTCATTTTGCCAAGTTTCTTCAACATGATTCTCTTAAGCTTCCCTAGTATACTTTACTTGTTCACCTATATTGATTCGGGGTACGATCCGTTTATTGGGAGGATCGCCCTTGACAACATGTTATTTACTTTATCTTTTAGATGAGTAAATTAGGTTTATTATAGACATTTATCTCTTGTTGTAAGAAGGGGATCCTTGGACGAAGAAGAGCCTTGGCGTAACTAGTAAAGTTGCTTCCATGTGATCAGGAGATCACTAGTTCAAGCTGTGGAAACAGCTTATTGCAGAAATTATGATGATCCAAAGGGTCATCTTTTGTTTTAGAATCCGAATTTGTGTTCCGAGGCCTTGAAAACATCATTTTCTTTCTCCTCGCTTTGCGCGCGCAGTGCGGGCGCGTATCCGAAAAGCTTTTATGTGAATAATTTAAGATGATGATTTTTGGCTTAAAAAGATGATTTTTGTTGACTTTTGTCAACGTTTTAGGTAAACGGATCCTGACCCGTGTTCCGATGGTCCCGGAGGGTCCGTAGTAAAATATGGGAATTGGGCGTATGCCCGAAATTGAATTCTGAGGTCCCTAGCCCGAGAAATGAATATTTGAAGAAAAATTGTTAACTGAAAATATAATAGTTTTTAGAAATTGAATAATGCTTGATATTATTGGTATCGAGCCCGTATTTTGGTTCTAGAGTCCGGTACAGGTCAATTATAATACTTAAACCTTATTTGTGAAATTTGGTGAAAATGGAAGTAATTTGACGTGATTTGGACCTTTGGTTGAAAAAATAGAAAGTTTGAACTATCTTGAAAATTTCATGTGTTTTGGAGTTGAATTCATCGTTTTAGGTTTTATTTTGGCGATTTGATCGCATGAGCATGTTCGTATGATGTTTTAAGACTTGTGTGCATGTTTGGTTTAGAGCCCCGAGGGCTCGGGTGAGTTTTGGATAGGCTACGGAGTGTTTTGGGACTTAAGAAATTTTCTGGTATGTTGCAGATCTGCAGACTTCACATTTGCGAAGTCTGGCTCGCAAATGTGAGCACCGCATTTGCGAAGAATCATCGCATTTGCGATCATTGGGATGGGTGGGGATCTTCGTATTTGCGGAGTTCATCGTCGCAACTGAGACTTGAACAGTGGACGCATTTGCGAAGGCAGCAGGCCAGGCCAAGCTTCGCATTTGCGAAGCGTTGGTCGCATTTGCGAACCTGTGACCGCAAATGCGATACCTGCAACTGTTCAAAACGAGTTTTGGACGGGATTTTCAATTCATTCCATATTTTCAAACCCTAAGTTTCAAGAGGCGATTTTCTAAAGAGTAGTTCTTCCCCAAATCATAGGTAAACGATTTCTAACTCACTTCTTTCAATCTATTTCATCTTTTACAAGATTTCATCACAAAATCTAGGGATTTTCATGGGAAAATTGGGTGTTTTGGGTAGAATATAGGAATTTCAAAATTTGGGGATTTAGACCTCAAATTGAGATCAGATTCCAAAACCAATTGTATATCCGGGCTCGGGGGTGAATGGGTAATCAGGTTTTGGTCCGAACTTCAAGTTTTGACCAAGCAGACCCGGAGTCGATTTTTGACTTTTTGGAAAAAATGTTGGAAAATCTATAATTATGCATTGAATTGGTTTCTTTTGCGTTTATTGATGTTATTAAGATAATTATGAATAGATACGAGTGAATTGGTGGTGGAATTGAGAAATTAAGCGCTGATTGAGCTTTGAAATACCCGTTGGCTTGAGGTAAGTGTTTGGTCTAACCTTGACTTCATGGATTAGGGATTCCCGACTTGCTTGCTATGTGAAATACCATGTGTGTGGCGTATAGGTGTGGTGACGAGCACCTATGCATCACCAAATTACCTGTTTAGCCTGTTTCGTTTCCCTGTTTCCCCATATTTTGCCTTCCTGCCTTAATTGCTACTTGTTTATTGATGATTCCATGTCTAAATGCTTCTTGTTAATTGTTGTTTCTCTATCGGTGTTGTTAATTATTCCATAGTTCCTTTATATTACATTGTTGGTTTATGTTGGTTATTGGTGCTTCATGGTACACTTTGGTTGGTCTCGCTGTGTAGTTTTAACTGGTGAAGTTTTATAGTAGTAGTGATATTCCATTGTGTTGGTTTAAGGAATAAGTGTTGTGGAGGAATTGAGTTGATTTGTGAAATACTTGTCGTTATCTTGTTATTGGTGTTGTTACATATATTGGGACTGGGTTGCACGCCGCAACAGGAGGAATAAGGGTGAATGTGATTATCTGGTGGGATCGGGTTGCACGCCGCAACGAGGAGTAATAAGGGTGGACAGGTAGGATCGGGTTGCACACTGCAAAGGAGGAATAAGGGTGATATATTGAGGAGTAATGTCACGACCCAAGTTCGCCTTCCGTGAACTATCGTGACGGCACCTAGTCTCTACGACTAGGTAAGCCTAGCAATTTGCAGAAAAGAAATGAAATACGAAAACAATGAAAACTGAAGATAAAACAGAATAAAACGTTTAAGATGCCGCTGGGCATAAACCAATACATGTTCTCAAAAACTGAAACCACTCCCAAAACCCGGAATCTCATGAATTCACAAGCTGAGAAAGTTTACATAAAGTTCTAACTCCGGAATATCTAGTCAACAGAAAGTACAGAAGACCTAAAGCTAACAGAGGGAATAGAGAGAGACTCATCGGTCTGCGGACGCGGCAGATATACCTCAAAGTCTCTAAAAGGTTGCCTCGCCTCGCTAACGGTATGGCTGAGCCGATGAACCTGGATCTGCACACGAAAAATATGTGCAGGAAAGGGCATGAGGACACCACGGCGGTACCCAGTAAGTGTCNAGTACGTACGAAGGACGTAGACGGACCGTACCGTACATATATATATATATATATATATATATATATATATATATATATAAAGAAATGAAACAGTATGAAGTAACATTTGGGATAATAAGAATAACAACAAATACAACGGAGAGAAAATCACAGAAAGTATGTAACTCCACACAGAGATAGCAACCGGGGATCTACCAGGATACCGTACTGTAGTCCCCAAATGTAAATATCCAGCAACTGGGGATCTACCAGGATACCGTCCTGTATTCCCCAAATATAAATATCCAGTGGATCTCCCGGGTGTCGTTCCGTAGTCCAACTCATAGTGCACGGGGGATCTACTGGAATATCGATCCGCAGTCCCCAAATGTAAATACCCAGTACTGGGGGAATCTACCGGGTGCAGTCCCGTAGTTCTAATATAACTGTGCAGGGGGATCTACCGGAATACCGATCCGTAGTCCCAAATAAAAAGGAAAGGGGGATCTACCGGGATACCGCCCGTAGTCCCAAAGTAAACACACAACAGCAACATCAAGAATATTCAATTCAATCCAATTTCATACCAAGGTAAAACAAGTATTTCTAACCTAGCACGTTGCACAGAATTAAAATAAAGCATTTTGAGCAAGTAAAACAATTGAATCATTTAGACATTCTTTCCTAAGCTAATAGTAGGCTTAAATTGCAAGTAGTATAAACAGGGAAGAAAACACAATTATAGTTGCTTAATAAAAACCGAGTTTTCAACAATTAGCACATGTACGCACTCGTCACCTCACGTACAAGGCATTTCATCAACAATACCAAATCCTAAGGGGAGTTCCCCCGCACAAGGTTAGGCAAACCACTTACCTCGAACCAACTCAATCAACTCGATATCACGTGCATGCCACGAGTACCCGACTCCAAATGGCCCAAATCTATTCAAAGTGATTGCATAATGTAAATATAACTTCAAGTAACTAATTTAACTAATTAATTCAAAGCTAACACGCGAAATTAGGAAAATCGCCCAAAAAGTCCCCCGGACCCATGTCTCGGAATCGGATAAAATTTGCAAAACTAGCATCCCCACACTCTCACGAGTTCATACATACCAAATACATGAAAATCGGACTACAAACGACCCCTCAAATCCCCAAATCCAAGTCTCCAATTTCAAACCCTAAACCTCCAATTCTAACCCTTATTTTCCATAAATTTCTTGCCAAATTAGTAGAAAAATACCATAATAACGAGTTTGGGTTCCAAAAACCTCACCTCCTCGAAGCTCCCTTGAATCTCTCTCAAAAACCTCCCAAAAAGCTCAAAATCAGGATGAAAATGGTGAAGGAATGGGCAAAAATCGCGACTGAAACCTTATATAGGTTCTGGCCCAGGGTTTCCGCACCTGTGGCCATTTCCTCGCACTTGCGGTCCTAGGTGCGCATCTGCGAGAATTCACTTAAAGCACCAAGCCTCACCAGCGCTTCTTCTACTGCACCTGCGGCTTCGCAGGTGCGCTCCAGCTCTCGCACCTGCGACTTCAGAACTCCAAACGCCCAGCCGCACCTGCGGCTTCTCCATCGCTTCTGCGGGCCCGCACCTACGGTCCCATGCACGCAGGTGCGGTTATGACTGATCCAGCCAACTTCAAATTTTTTCTAAGTCCAACTCAACTTCCGTTTAGCACCCGAAACTCACCCGAGGCCCCTGGGACCTCAACCAAAGATACAAACCAATCCTAAAACATCATACGAACTTATTCCAACCCTCGAATCACGAAAAACAACGCCGAAATACCAAATCACCCTCGGATTCAAGCCTAAGGATTCCAAAACTTCAAATTCCCGTTTTTGATCAAAAAGTCTATCAAACCTCGTCTGAATTACCTGAAATTTTGCGCACACGTCCCAAATAACATGACAGACCTACTCCAACTTCTGGAATTCCATTCTGACCCCGATATCAAAATCTCACTATCGAACCGGAAACTTCACAAATTCGACTTTCGGCATTTCAAGCCTAAATAAGCTACGGATCTCCAAAACACAATCTAAACACGCCCCTAAGCCCAAAATCACCCAACAAAGCTAACGGAATGCTCTAACTACGGTCCAAATTCTAAAGCTTAAACTCTCATTTAGGGACTAAATATCCGAAAACTCTCCGAAACTCCAAACGAATCCTCCTGGCATCTCACAATAGCAAAAATAAATACGGGGAAAGCATTTAATAGGGGATCGGAGCGTAAATTTTTAAAATAACCAGCCGGGTCGTTACAAGTAATAAGGGTGGACTAGTGGGATCGGGTTGCACGCCGCAACAAGGAGTAATAAGGGTGAATATTGATACAGTCATTGTTTATATGGTGGGATCGGGATGCACGCAGCATCAGTTGTGTTTATGTATTCATTTCTGCTAAGGTTCATTACTGTGATGCTAAAACTCCCTTAAGGATTGGTTATAGCTGAGTATTGGTAGAACGACTAGGTTCCGTGTTTATTTAATGCAAGTTTCTATTATATTTCATTCCGTACTTTCTTTCTGTTTTAGTATAAACGGTTGCAAGTTATATATGTTGTTATGCCCCGCCGTAACCTCGTCACTACTTCGTCGAGGTTAGGCTCGACACTTACCAGTACATGGGATCGATTGTACTAATACTGCACTCTGCACTTCCTGTGCAGATTTCGGAGCTAGTGGTTGATCGAGAGGTTGGTTGTTGTTACTGCACTCAGGAGATCGGAGGTAGTCCTGCAGGCGTCCGCAGGCCCTAGCGTCCCCTCCTATCTTTACTGCATTTCTGTTTTACTTTCTCCGAAACAGATGTATTTTCTTTCAAACCATTACTTGTAGTATTCGTAGACTGTTCGTGAGTTGTGACACCAGTTTCTGGGTGGTATTGACTTCGGATTTCGTTAATAGTATAAGGGTGATTAGTTAAATCATGTGCTTTCGTTTTAATTCCGCTGATTTAGTTTGTTTAAACTCTAATTATAAATGAAAAAAGAAAAAAGGTGTAATATTCTGAAACGTTGGCTTGCCTAGCGAGTGCAATGTTAGGCGCCATCACGATCCCGACGGTGGGAAATTCGGGTCGTGACAGAAATGCAGGGTAAGACTACTTACTATAGACCTTTGTAGTCCAATCCTTCCCCAAATCTTGCACATAGCGAGAGCTTACTGCACCATGCTGCCTAACTTTATCTGTTGTTGTAAGTCGGGTAAAGAACTTACCACTGTCAGTACAAAAACTTACTCATATAAAATGCAAAGTGAAAATGGGTTTCAGCGTGGGGTTTTGACATTAGACTGTGGGATTAACAGAATGATGAACCATAATAATGAAAAATGTAAAAACAAGCAGTAGAAATAATAAAAGCTTAAAGGCGTGTTGATTTGAGTGGACATAACTTTAGAAAGAAGGCATGTCCACATTTCCTCATTACATGCTAACAATCATGAAACACATTGTGACCAACATATAAAGTCATGTACATGAACATAACCACAGATCAGTCAATAGGAATGAGAGTCAAATATAATACGAATTTTTGGATAATACAAGGATGTAATTAGTATTCTTTCCCAAATTATTTGTCGTGATTTCTAAAAATAGTTTTTTCAAATTATTTGTTATTTTAGAAGTTTGAGACAAAATAAATTATATTTGTTTTCATTTTACCCTTAATAGTAATTGTTCTTGAAGAATGGGAGCCTTGTCGTAACTCGTAGAGTAGCTGTCATATGGCCAGGAGGTCATGGGTTGGAGCCATGGAAACAACCTCTTGCAGAAATGCAAGGTAAGGCTGCGTACAATAGACCCTTATGGTCCAACCTTTCTCAGACCCCGCGCACAGCAGGAACTTAGTGTACCGGACTGCCTTTTTCTTTTTAAGTAATTGTTCTTGAAAAGGAGATAACGCATAAATATAGTAAATATTTAATGAAGATAGATCGTATCTCTTAAGATAATAATAAGGAAAATAGTCTAAAATCCCTCCTAATTAATATTTATTAAGGAGCGTGTAAATGAGAAACGCGGCAGACAATTTGTGTTGCGACCCAATTTCCCTTACGTTGGGTTTCGTGATGGCACCTAGTCTTAAGGACTAGGTAAGCCTTATATTTACGGAATAACAACAATAATAAATAACATCTAAAGATATTCGGAAATGAAGTCTTTATGCAACAAACATCAAAACCCGGTAGTACCGGTCATAAGCTCTACAGCGTTAGCTACCACTTCTAAATACAACTGTTTGAAAATAAATAAAAACAGTTGAATGCAAGTAAGAAGGTGACTCCGAAGCCTGCGGACGCAGCAGCAGGTTTACCTTGAGTCTCCTTAGCGACGATCCTCATAGCTACTAACGATCAATACCTGGATCTGCACTAAAAAATATGCAGAAGAGTAGCATGAGCACGCCACTGCGGTGCCCAGTAAGTATCAAGAATAACCTCGGTAGAGTAGTGACGAGGAACTGTCAAGACACCCACTAGCCCAATAAAATGTACAAATGTAAGCATAGGGACGACAGATCATGATGTATATATAGAGGCTACCCAATAAGGCTAACAATATAACAATCACAATATGGAAGAAAACAGAAAGTAACAACGAAAACACCATAATAATGACATAAAAGAGCGAGCGGAAATACAAACCCAAATCCCAAATCACAATGCAGTAAAGGCGAGTCATCACTCAGAAACTACGACAGTTTCACATCAGGTCTTAGCCAACAACTCCTCGAAGTACCGAACCTCTAACAAAATTACAGCTCATTGGTCTCAATACCTGAACCCTAACACTTGGCATCCTGTGCCCTCGTCACACCTCATGATCATGCTGACACTCACTGATTAACTAGAGTCACTCTCACATATATGATAAGCAAAAGAGGGTGTACATCTATACTTAACAATACCAGCGGAAAACTTCTTAACCAATAGGGGTATTTAGCTACGTGTATACTTGTGCTAGTGTTCAAACAAAGATCATACCAGCTAAAGACGTAAGGAAAAGAACGGACAGCACGTAAGGCAGTTTCTCACAACTTGCACAAGGTAAAGCTCATACGGGTAAACGTACCATAACACAATGTCAACAACAAGAATGCCCCCAAGCCATCACAAAGCATCACAATCAATCCCTGACATAGGCCACCTTGTCTCGCCACGCGTGCAATAATAACATATTAAGTGCCCGCCTTATTTCGCCACACGTGCATCATAGTGTTCTCACCTTGTCTCGCCACATGTGCAACCCACATATATATATATATATATATATATATATATATATATATATATATATATATATATATATATATATATATATATATATCCTACCTTGTCACGCCGCATGTGCAATATATCAATAGTAACATCAGCGCGGCAGAAACCTCATGCACCAACACAACCAGTACAACAACAACAATGGCCGTAATACAAAGTACAGCGAGTGAATCCACTCCCGAACTTTAAATCATAGGGAAACGGTAGAACCAGTTCATAAGGAATAACAACGGTAAGGAATGAAAGGCACAAAGGGAACAGTTCAACAAAAGGAGAACTAACATGTAGTAATGATCTCACAATATAAAAGGAAATCAACACGATTCCAGTAGTCCCAAATAAAAGCAAGTCAACAAAGATATAGGTTATCTAAACCCCTTTTAAGGTTGGAAAGTTACGTGGATATTCGACAATTCAACTAAGGAAGGGTGACCTTAGCTTCACTTAAGACTAGACAGTTATAGGATGGATGATAATAAATCTCAAATAACACAGGAAGTTATGAAAAGATAGCATGACAATAGGAGAGACGAAATTCTTCAGTTAAATCAAATATGATGACAATTAGGCAATAAGAGTGAATCATGAAGCAATTAATTCCAATTAAGCATGTAGAGACGAAACTAATAAGCAGGAACCCAGTCATATCAAGAATAACCCCATACATAGCGAATATAAGAACCTAAGAACCCTAAAAGGCCAATTCCACACAAATAAGTCTGAGTACGCACTCGTCACCTCGCAAACACGAGCTACAATCAACACAAAAGACTCAAATCCTAAGGGGAAGTCCCCTACACAAGGTTAGGCAAGATACTTACCTCAAAGATGACAGACCGATACTCTAAAATGCACTTCTCGGGTGAAAAGACCTCCGGACGGCTCAAATCCAACCGAAATAATTTCAAGGCAAAAATAAAACACATAAGAAACTATTCCGGATCATAACGTCTCAATCTTTAACAAAATCCAAAAATCGGTCCAAAAGTCGACCCCTGGGCCCGCACCTCGAAACCCGTCAAATTTTAAAAAATTCAAGTACCCATTCCAATATGAGTTCAACCATACACCATTTATCAAATTCCGATACCATTTGGTCCCACAAATAATGATCTTTCATTTTAGGAATTTTCGTCAAAAACCAACATTTCCCTCAACCCAAAACACAAATGATTTAAAGATAAAAATGAAGATTAAATCATGGAATTTGTTAGATCCTAAGTGAAGAACACTTACCCAATCGATTTGCTTGAAAAACCCCAATAGAAGCTCCTAAATCCGAAGTTTAAAGCTCAAAAATATGAAGAAATGGCCAAACCCTCGACTTATATGATTCTGCTAGGACTTCCGCATCTGCGGTCAAGAAACTGCATCTGCGGGAGCGCATTTGCGAAAGTGAGTCCGCATCTGCGAACTTCACTTACAGGCCTAGGTCTGCATCTGCGGACAATTATCCTCATTAGCGAAGCCGCATCAGCGATAATAGGAGCGCAAAAGTGGGGGCTCCTTCGCAGATGCGTTTCATCAACCGCTGAAGCGGTTGCACACCTGCGTTCCAGCACTCGCAGAAGCGAGCTAGCTTCCAGGCCTTCATAACCGCAGAAGCTGTCTGGCTGATGCAGAAGCGGAGCCACACCAGCAACACCAGAAATCAGACATGTTCAAAACCATACAAAACATCCGAAACTCGTCTGAAACACGCTTGAGGCCCCCGGGACCCCGTCTAAACACACAAACAAGTTCTATAACCTAAAACGGACTCGCTCTAGGTCTCAAATCAAATCAACAATGCCAGAAATACAAATCGTGCCATGAATCGAACTATGAACTTCCAAATCTCCCAACTTTGAAAACTCGTGCCAAAAATGATCAAACGAACCCGGAATGGCGCCAAATTTTGTAGACAAGTACCAAATGACAAGACGGAGGTGTTCCAACTCTCGAAATCTCATTTCGACCCCGATAGCACAAAAGCCAACTATGGGTGAAACTTCTCCATTTTCCAAACTTCAACTTTTCCAACTTTCGCCGATTCACCTCAAATTACTCTACAGACCTCCAAATCCAAATCCGGAAGCGCGCCTAAGTCCAAAGACACCATACGAAGCTGTTAAGAGCATCCAAACCCCATTTCGGAGCCGTTTACTCCAAAGTCCAATTCCGGTCAAATTCTCACCGCTTAAGCTTCCAAAACTAGATTCCTTCTCCCAATTCGACTCTAAATCATCCGTTAATTGAATTCAACCATGCACCCAAGTCGATACTCATATTATGAATTTGTTCAAGACCTTACACTGCCAAACAGAGATTAAATTCTCAAAATGATCGGACGGGTCGTTACATCCTCCCCCTCTTAAAACAAACGTTCGTCCTCGAACGTGCCAAGATTCGCCTCGAAGCTCTCAAATAGCTGAATGCACACTTCCAACATACACCTGCGGGTGATCCCACGTCACCCCATTCCGCACCATTTCGACTGAAATTCAGCCCTTCTAGCAATACCAATAAGCCTTGGAACCATAATTCTCACCTTCCATTCAATTTCCAAAAGACACGATTCTAAATCCATATCCGGTATCAGTCACAACCAGCTGCATCAAATCATGCCAACACCTATAGTGTACAACCACACAACATGACGCATCACACATCGGCCCACACTAATATTTTTTATCACAATATTCGCCCGAAATCAAATCTGACACCAGCCATAAGCCTCATATTCAATTGGGACCCGTTTCAAACCTCCGTAACACTAACGATGATACAAGAACCACGAAAGCCTCATAACCAAACACCCGAATCAACAAGTCTCAACTCACACCACCGGGCACACACCCTGCAAGTTGAAACTCAAGAAGCACAGAACGAAAAATGACTAAATATAGAAAGAGAAACACATAAGGGAACTATCAACAAGACCAAAATTTTCTATCAATACTAACCTACAAAGCAATATAACAAGAAAGAATTAAAGCATATAAACAAATCACATGGATCTTATACTGATATAACTAGCACCATGGTACACCGCCTGGTTCAAACACATCAATTCACATGAAATCACGAGAGTTACGCCCTCAACTCGGAATCACTAGTAGGGTATACATCAACTAGCTGGAACCTCTCACTAGATCAATCCTGTCAACAAAATTACAACACGTGCTGGTTCCCACACTGGTGGAGCATAAAACAAATCACAGCTCGTAGCCAGAAATACTCAAAAATCACATCAAGCCTACCTTAATGGACGATAGAAATATACTACCAGTCTCATAACTCTCAATAAGGAATAGTAATAGACGATAGACACGTGCTATCACTCATAGAACCTCCCAAAAAGGGCAATATATAACAGTGTGCAAATCATGAATCGCACTCATAAGTGGAGCAGTAAATAGGGGAACTCGCCCCGATAAGCAAAACTGTAATGAACTACGGATGGTGCTTCTCTATAACAAAAAAAAATCATACCTGAGTGACATCATCTGGCGCAACAGCCTCAACCCTACCATACGAAACACATCAACGGGCTGGGCCTCCCCCTCTTGGGCGCCCTCTACCTGCATGAACACCTCGCTGTGACACATCGGCCCGATGTCTGGGACAATCCCTCACCCTATGGCTAGTATATCCATACTCAAAGCAACCTCTCTGCTAATGTGGCTATGGGAATTGTGCGGTACGGGTACCCTGAGGCCCATGAACAACTAAATCACTATGCGAAGCCTGAAGCGCAAATTGAACTGGCTGACCCACAAAACCTCTACCATGTCGCACCCTGCTTCCATAATAAGGACTAGTGGATCTCCCCGGTCTACGAGGCTCCCTTGCCTCCCTGTACTCTCTCTCTCTCCTGAGCTGGCCCGCTCTCTCTCTCATGGCCCCGCCTGACCTCTCTCTCCGCTCTCTCTCTCTCGAGCCAGCATGCCCTCCACCCTCCTAGAAATACTCATGGTTTGTTGATACAAATATCTATCTCCAACTCCCGGGCCATGCTAGTGCTGATACTGGATGGAGTCCCTCAATAAATCGGCGGACTCTCTCCCGAATAGTAGAAACCAAGGTCGGTGCATGTCTGGCCAAATCACTAAATCCGACGGCGTACTTTGGTACTGACATAGTGCCCTGGCGCAGGTGCTCAAACTCCGCACGCTATGCATCCGGAAGGGATTGAAGTACGAACTCTCTCAGGAACATCTCTGAAAACTAAATCCATGTAAGTGAAACTAACTCGGTCGGGCTACCCAACTCATATGCCCGCCACCACTGATAAGCCCTTCTCCTAAGCTGGAACGTAGCAAAAGCAACCCCACTCGACTCAACAATACCCATAGTGCGGAGAATGCGATGGCACTCCTCTAGAAAACCCTGCACACCCTCTGAAGCCAAACCACTGAATATAAGAGGGTTGTATTTCTTGAACCTTACAAGTCTAAGTTGCTCTTCTTCAGATGATGTTGCCCTGACTACGGGCTGAACTTGAACCACAAGCTGTGCCGCCATGACGCCTACAACCTGACCAATATGAACTCGCTACTCTGAGGTGTGGGCGGCGGGAGTCTGAGTCCCTCCCCCAGTCTGTGAAGTAGCTGGTGCAACTGGAATCAACCCCGCCTGAGCCAAGGTACCAAACATGCTCAGGAACTGTGCTAAGGTCTCCTGAAGTCCGAAGGTAGCAGCAGGCGCCTCCGGTACCTGCCCCCCAACTGGATCTACTAGCGGCACCTCAGCAGCTGCTCTAGTAGGTGTTCTAGCTGTGGCACGTACTCCTAGTCGGCCTCTATGTTTGCCTCCAACGATCCCTGCTCCGGGAGTAGCATCATCGGTAACTGCAGCGCATGTCCTCATCATGTGTGAGAGAATGGAACGATAAAAGTTCAGACACCGAGATCAATAAACTCGCACGATATGAATGAAAGAAGTGGGATTGTCCTAATAGTTCTGTAGCTTCTCGAAGATAAGTACAAACATCTCTGTACCGATCCGCAAGACTCTACTAAACTCGCTTATGACTCGTAGCACCTATGAACCTAGAGCTCTGATACCAACTTGTCACGACCCAATTTCCCCACCGTTGGGTTTCGTGATGCCAACTAGTCTTATGGACTAGGTAAGCCTAATATTTACGGAATAACAACAATAATAAATAACATCTAAAGTTCTTTGGAAATGAAGTCTTTATACAATAAACATATTCCCAAAACTCGGTAGTACAAGTCATAAGCTCTACAGAGTTAGCTACCACTTCTAAATACAACTGTTTGGAAATGAATAAAAACAATTGAATGCAAGTAAGAAGGTGACTCCAAAGCCTGCGAACGCAGCAGCAGGTTTACCTTGAGTCTCCACAGCAATGATCCTCATAGCTACTAACGATCAATACCTGGATCTGCACAAAAAAATGTGCAGAAGAGTAGCATGAGCACACCACAGCGGTGCCCAGTAAGTATCGAGACTAACCTCGGTAGAGTAGTGACGAGGAACTGTCAAGACACCCACTAGACCAATAAACTGTACAAATGTAAGCACAGGGACAACAGAACATGATGTATATATAGAGGCAACCCAATAAGGCTAACAATATAACAATCACAATATGGAAGAAAACAGAAAGTAACAACGAAAACACCATAATAATGACATAAAAGAGCGAGCAGAAACACAAACCCAAATCCCAAATCACAATACAGTAAAGGCGAGTCATAACTCAGAAACTATGACAGTTTCACATCAGGTTCTTAGCCAACAACTCCCCGAAGTACCGAACCTCTAACAAAATTACAGCTCATTGGTCTCAATACCTGAACCCTAACACTTGGCATCATGTGCCCTCATCACACCTCATGATCATGCTGACACTCACTGATTAACTAGAGCCACTCTCACATATATGACAAGCAAAAGAGGGTGTACATCTATACTTAACAATACCAGCGGAAAACTTCTTAACCAATAGGGGTATTTAGCTACGTGTATACTTGTGCTAGTGTTCCAACAAAGATCATACCAGCTAAAGACGTAAGGAAAAGAACGGACAGCATGTAAGGCAGTTTCTCACAACTTGCACAAGGTAAAGCTCATACAGGTAAACGTACCATAACACAATGTCAACAACAACAATGCCCCCAGGCCATCACAAAGCATCATAATCAATCCCTGATATAGCCCATATTGTCTCGCCATGTGTGCAATAATAACATATTAAGTGCCCGCCTTGTTTCACCACACGTGCATCATATTGTTCCCACCTTGTCTTGCCACATGCGCAACCCACATATAAGCATATATATATCCCGCCTTGTCATGCCGCATGTGCAATGTATCAATAGTAACATCAGCGCGGCAGAAACCTCGTGCACCAACACAACCAGTACAACAACAATAGTGACCATAATACAAAGTACAACGAGTGGATCCACTCCAGAACTTTAAATCACAGGGAAACGGTAGAACCAGTTCACAAGGAATAACCACAGTAAGGAACGAAAGGCACAAAGGGAACAGTTCAACCAAAGGAGAACTAACATGTAGTAATGATCCCACAATATACAAGTCGATAACACGGAAATCAACACGATTCCAGTAGTCCTAAATAAAATCAAGTCAACAAAGATATAGGTTATCTAAACCCCTTTTAAGGTCAGAAAGTTACGAGGATATTCGACAATTCAATTAAGGAAGGGTGATCTTAGCTTCACTTAAGACTAGACAGTTATAGGATGGATGATAATAAATCTCAAATAACACAGGCAGTTATGAAAAGATAGAATGACAATAGGAGAGACGAAATTCATCAGTTAAATCAAATAGGATGACAATTAGGCAATAAGAGTGAATAATGAAGCAATTAATTCCAATTAAGCATGTAGAGACGAAACTAATAAGTAGGAACTCAGTCATATCAAGAATAACTCCATCCATAGCGAATATAAGAACCCTAAAAGGCTAATTTCCCACAAATAAGCCCGCGTACGCACTCGTCACCTCGCGTACACGAGCTATAATCAACACAGAAGACTCAAATCCTAAGGGGAAGTCCCCACACAAGGTTAGGCAAGATACTTACCTCAAAGACGACAGACCGATACTCTGATATGCACTTCTTGGGTGAAAAGACGTCCGGACGGCTCAAATCCAACCAAAATAACTTTAAGGCACAAATAAAACACATAAGAAACTATTCCGGATCGTAAAGTCTCAATCTTTAACAAAATCCAAAAATCGGTCCAAAAGTCGACCCCCGAGCCCGCACCTCGGAACCAATAAACTTTACAAAATTCAAGTACCCATTCCAATATGAGTTCAACCATACAAAAGTTATCAAATTCCGATACCATTTCGTCCCTCAAATCATGATTTTTCATTTTAGGAATTTTCTTCAGAAACCAACATTTCCCTCAACCCAAAACACAAATTTAAAGATAAAAATGAAGATTAAATCATGGAATATGTTAGATTCTAAGTGAAGAACACTTACCCAATCGATTTGCTTGAAAAACCCAAAAGAAGCTCCCAAATCCGAAGTTTAAAGCTCAAAAATATGAAGAAATGGCCAAACCCTCGACTTATAAGATTCTGCCAGGACTTCCGCATCTGCGATCAAGAAACCGCATCTGTGGGACCTTATTTGCGAGAGAGAGTCCGCATCTGCGAACTTCACTTACAGGCCTAGGTCTGCATATACGGACAATTAGTCGCATTAGCGGCGCCGCAGAAGCGATAACAGGAGCGTAGAAACGAGGGATCCTTCGTAGATGTGTTTCATCAACCGCAGAAGCGGTTGCACACCTGCGTTCTAGCACTCGCAGAAGCGAGCTAGCTTCCAGGCCTTCATGACCGCAGAAGCGGTTTGGCTCACGTAGAAGCGGAGCTGCACCTGAGCTCCAAGGTCGCAGGTGCGAAAATACACCAGAAATCAGAGATGTTCAAAACAATGCAAAACATCTGATGTTCTAAACGTCAATACCACACAAGATGGGGGTGATTTGTGTGGTACCCAATTTTCGCTCTAGAAGAACCTGGTTCTTCTAGGTGTACTAAGTACTGCTGTTTGCGGAATAATAATTACAGAAATAAAGAACACAGAGATTTTTACGTGGAAAACACCTGGCTCAAAAGGT
This sequence comes from Nicotiana attenuata, assembly GCF_001879085.1. Taxonomy (NCBI): domain Eukaryota; kingdom Viridiplantae; phylum Streptophyta; class Magnoliopsida; order Solanales; family Solanaceae; genus Nicotiana; species Nicotiana attenuata. The sequence continues at coordinate 64,003 of NW_017673939.1, read as the reverse complement.
GAAAAACCACGACCTACTACTCAGTAGGATTTTCCCAAACTTCCACTAAAATCACTGAGCCAAAACAGCATTTACAAAACTCTTGTAAACCTAAGGATTAAACTCTAATCCCAGTGTGGCACACAGCCTCAACTGCTGCGACACTTTCAAGTTAACTCTAACTTGAATACTCAATATACCTATTACAATTGCTTCTAGATAAAGCTGAAAGGTACAATATAAAAACGCCTACTACAATTGAACTAGAAATAAAGAAAGACACATAAAACTCTTTATAGAGCTGGTTCTTCAATCTGGTTCATGTAGCTTCAGGTTTGCACACTTGAATCACACACGAACTGCTTGCAAAAAGCCTTGCTATTTTGCTCCCAATTCACATTTAACTTCTGCGTTTTTGTGCAACACTTTAATGTGAGAACATCCTGCAATTTATAGAGTTAGTAGATGAAGAAATAACTAGAGTTCTGATGCAACTCTTCCTTGGTGGAAGAGTTCTAGTTGATTTCAACTTCTAACTCCTTCCCTATCTTGAATTGTGTTCTCTTTGACTAAGGACTCCTTCTCCTTATCAATTATGCAACCTTTTCGATCAGGAGATATTAAATACACCAAGTTAAGCTTATCTCCTTCACGTGAAACCCACATGGTCAAATCTTCCCGTTTCTGTGCACCTGAGTGATGGACCTGGTTCATCCTGAGTTCCTTTGTCAATCTTCAAAACTAACCTTTAATTGGGCCAACAAATTCCCCCTTTTTGATGATGACAAACTCTGTGCTTTTCATAAGCTTAGGCCCTGTTTCAACTTAGCTCAACATCAACACAATGTTAGAAACAGTTTTTCTTTTTATCACTTATCATCAAGGACCAGGTACATTAGGTTATAAACATCACTGTTCAAAGTGTAAACATCACTTGTTTAAAGCACAACCTTTTTTCCCCCTTTTGGCATCATCGAAAAGTTGCATAAAAAATGTGAGATAACCAAAATTTTAAAGCTTACTTATGGCCACTGGGGCTACTTCAAATGCAATCATGGATTAATCATCATAGATCAAGCTAAGAATTTTTAACCATCAAAGAAATATAAACAAATAGTTAGAGCAAAAGGCAGTGAATTTCATTGATGATTGATAAGATTCTACCACAAAGCATAAGAAGAAATAAAAATACTGAAAACATGAGCAAAAGAAACAAAACGTCCCGAACTGGGTCACTGGTTGATCTACACTAGGTTAGGAGTCTTAAGGCTTGGAAGAGGTAGGGGGCTGGGTTATTTGCTTGGAGAAGTTTCAGCATGTCTTTGAAGAATTCCATCATTCTTCTCCTTTTCCCTTGCAAGTTCAGTTCTGAGAACATCTCTCTCAGATTCTACCTCAACCAATCGTGTCTTCAGCCTTGCTATCTCAATATCCTTTGCCTCACTCTCCTGTACCAAGACTCTGACTTTGCTATTGATAGGTGTCTTTTTAGATGAACCAGGTTCATTAGGAATGACATTGACTTCATAATCGCAAGCAAGTAGAGTATTAACCCCAAATGTCCTTGCTTGTACCTTGAAATGTGCAAGCACAGTTGTGAGAATGAAACCATAGGGAGTGGCATGAGTTTTGGTGCCATTGATAACCTTATCAGTAGGTCCAAGAGGGTTTCCTGTTCAGATGGAACAGGTTCATCTATATTTCTCAAGTTGAACCTACCCCCCAGCAGCTTCCCACTTCCCCCTGTTTTGCTCACACTTTCTTCTATTTCAGTAAATTTCTCTCCCCAAACAACCATTGCACCAGTTTCTTTTGTTCGACCAACAGGAGTGGATGAAGAATCAACCACTCTTTTACCCTTTCCCCTCACTGCACTCCTAGCACCCTTGCTCTCTTTTTCTTTTCCCTTTTTATTTTTACCACCAACTTCTCCAGATTCTTTAGTCTCAACACCTGCTATATAACCTTCCAGCACAAATCTATTCTCCAAATTTGCAGCAACTTCAGAAATGGTCTCATGAGTAACTTTAGAATCAAAAGATACTTGTTCAGTTTCGAAAGACCTACTTTCTTCCCCCTTAGTAGCAGACTTAAATGAATCTTCAGATTTCTAGGATTCTTCTTCCCTACCTGCTTTCAATTGCTTGTTTAATTTCTTGATTTGCTCTCCTTCAGCGACAATCTCACGAGCCATCATCTTTACTCTACTCTTCTTAGAGATTGGTGTGGTTGAAGCAGTGGTAGAAAGTGTAGAAATGGTTTCCTGTAGTGGTGATGAAGGATTTTCGGAGGTGTTTGACATATCTAGGATAGGGTATGGAAAAGAAGAGAATTAGATTGTGTTTGGAAGATGAAAGAAGAATGAGAGTTTTTTTTTTAACCGCTTGAGAGAGATGAAGTAAGGAATACACTAAAGCTGATCAATATACAGGGGAATAATTGATGGGGTAACTACAGCATTTCAAACTCTTCGAAGTTTAATTAAACTGAAATTCAGTTTTTAAGAGACGTTGGAGTGTATCCCTAGAATATAGATACTTCCATTCGGTTGGAACTCTTTTGAATAGGACTGGTTCACTTGTAACGGATAAGTTCAAAAGGAGTTTGGTATTTGGTAGGACTCTGCTCATGATCCAAATATAGTTATTTCAAATTATGCAGAGTGTAGAAAACATACCGTGTTATCTTTGATGAACCAGGTTCTTCACTGAAAATTCTCCTGTGTAAGTCTAAATTTGCCAAAATAGAGAAAATATCATTAGAGATTAATGAGTCATTTTAGAACATGGCACAAGAGTATACTATGGAAAGTATGAGACTGAGCAAGATTTAATATAATTATACAATTTACTGACTTTCTAACCAAAATTTGTTTTTCAATTTTTTTTTTGTTTAACCATGAACAGGTCCTTTTAGGTGATCTTAATCATCCCTAATTCCAACCTGTTCCTCTCAAAGTGATCTCTACCTAAGGCTTTTGTGAAGATGTCAGCAATTTGTTTGTCAGTAGCACAAAACTCCATAGTGATCAAGCCTTTCTCATAGTTGTCCCTCAAAAATGGTGTCTAACATCTATGTGCTTAGTTCTCTTGTGATGAACCGGATTCTTAGTCATACTAATAGCACTGGTGTTATCACAAAAAAATAGGGATGCAACCACATCAATTCCGAAGTTCAATAATTATTGTTTGATCCACAGCAATTGAGCACAACATGAAGCAGCAACAACATACTCTGCTTCAGTAGTAGATAAGGCCACTGAATTTTGCTTTTTGGTAGTCCATAACACAAGCCATGAACCAAGGAAGTGTGCCATACCTGAGTTTCTCTTCCTATCCACAAGAAAACCTGCATAATTAGCGTTATCATATCCCACTAGGTTCAAATTACTACCTTTTGGATACCAAAGGCAAAGGTCAGTGGTGCCTTTCAAGTATCTCAAAATTCTCTTGACAGCAGTCAAGTGGGACTTCCTTGGATATGCCTGAAATCGAGCACAAAGACCTATACTGAAAACAATGCCAGGTCTGCGAGCAGTAAGATACAAAAGAGAACCAATCATTCCCCTATACAACTTCTGATCAACTGATGAACCAGGTTCATCTATATCCAATTTCGTGGATGTTGCAATAGGAGTGTCAATTTATTTGGATATTCCTTCCTAGTTTTGTTACTGAGGAATAGGTTCATGGACAGGTTCCCTAGAGGTTAGAGGATCAGTTCCTCTCTAGTCAGTTCCCCCTGTCATGTTGCCCTGGGTGGAAGAACCTGTTCCATCACCTGTTCCTTCTTCTGGTGCAGCTGCAGTCTGGGCTGTAATTTCATTTTAAAATTCTTACCAGCCCAATTGCTTCACCTTCATGTTCCTGTCTCTCAGAAAGAGTGTTAGTTTCATCAAAAATCACATGTACACTTTCTTCTACACACATAGTTCTTTTGTTATAGATCTTATAAGCTTTACTATGTGAAGAATATCCCAAGAATACTCCCTCATCACTTCTGGGATCATACTTACCTAGGGAGTCTTTGCCATTATTGTGCACAAAGCACTTGCATCTAAATGCCCTAAGATGGGATACATTTAGCTTTCTCCCTTTAAGTGACTCATAGGGAATCTTCTTAACAAGAGATCTAGTCATGCAGCTATTTATGATGTAGCATGCAAAAATTCAGCAAACTTAGCATTTTCAAATTCAGTTCCATGATAGACCTAATTGATGCAAATTGATTACCTAGTTGTTTCTGAGTTTTTCTAACAAAAGAAGTAAACATGTCAAATGCTTCATCTTTAGATGTTAAAAATAATGTCCAAGTAAACCTAGAGTAATCATCAACAAGCACCATCACATATTTTTTACCACCTCTACTTAATGTTCTCATTGGACCACAGAGATCCATATGGACCAGTTCCATCGTCTGGTGGTGCTTACCATTTTCTTGCATTTAAAAGAGGATCTTACCTGCTTCCCCCTTGCACAAGCCTCACAAACTTTGTCTTCCTTGAACTTGATGTTAGGCAGCCCTATCACCAGATCCTTAGAGACTAATTTGTTGAGTTGAATCAGACTTGCATGTCCAACTCTCTTGTGCCAAAGGAGGGGATCATTGTCCAACACACTTAAGCAAGTGAGTTCATTTTCTGAAAGTGTGGACAAAACTACAATGCATGTATTGTTTACTCTTTTTCCCTGCAAAACAATCTTGTCAATGGTAAGATTAATCACAAAATATTTGGTAATGGTGAATGCTACCAAGTTACCTTTATCACATAATTGTGATACACTGATTAGACTGTACTTTAGGCCATATATCAAGTAGACATTCTCAATAGAGTGAGAGTCAGTCTTACCTACCTTTTCAACCCCAATGATCTCACCTTTCTTCCCATTTCCAAAGGAGACATTACCTCCTTTGAGGTCCTCAAGTGAAAGGAACTGGTTCTTGCTTCCTGACATATGCTTGAACAGCCACTATCCATGTATTATATTTGGCTGCTCCCCTTCACTTGGACCTACAAAAGGAAATCAGGGGTTAGTCTTAGGAACCCAAACTAGTTTGGGTCCCTTTCTATAGGCAAAAGGGTGAATCAAATTCTTTTTAGCCCAACCTGGCAGCCTATTTTTCCCTTGAACAAATTCTTTTCTTTTGACTAGCCTTTTCTTTTGCAATACATTCACTTTTATAGTGACCAGTTTTATCACAATGTGTGCAAATTTTGTTCTCAGGAAGTGTGAGGTACTTGCTTTTAGGGTCCCACTTTGGTGCTTGAGTCCCATAGCCAAGTCCTCTTTTGTTGCTACTGTGATGCTCTTGCAACCAAGAGAGTGCATCAGAGGCCTTGTTCCATTTGCAAGTTCTGTCTAATTCATGTTTCACCTTTCCAAGATCTTCTTTTAGGACTTTAATCTGCTCATCTCTTTTGTACAGCTCATCTTTCATTTTTCCTACATTTTCTTCTAATGTGAGTTGTGTGTGATCAGATTTCTTTTTACCAGTTCCTAATTTCAATTTTAGATTTTCAGATTTAAGCTCTAGGACTGTGGTGTCAAGTTCATGAACCTGGTTCTTCAACTCAGCATTTTTACTATCACTCTCATTAGCCCTAAGTTCCAGGTTTTTGCACTTAGCTTTCAGAATCACACACTCCTTAGACAACTGTTCCTTTTCATTGTTTATAACTTCAAATTCATCAATGAAATCTAGAAGTAATTCAGATAGACTTTCTTTAGACAAAAACTTAATCTTGTCTTTGAGATGAATTATACTTACCTCAGATTCCTCATCGGATTTCCCAATTGCCATAAGTGCTTGTTCATCTCCATCTTCGTCTTCTGAGTCATCATCTGAGCTTTCACCCCAAGCAGCAACCATAGCCTTTGTTGATCCTTTGTTCTTCTTGGGATGAACCTGTTCCTTCTTCCTGTTCCTTCGTTCAGCTCTTTCCTTCTTCCATTCAATTTCCCATTGAGGGCAATTTTTGATGTGGTGATCAGTCTTCCCACACTTGTAGCACCCCTCATTGGTTTGTTTTTCAGGAACCCTTGGTTTGTTGTAGCTTCCATTTCTTGAAGGACCATTTTCTCTTATTAGGTACTTCTTAAAATCCTTTGTGATCATGGTCATTTCATCCTCATCTAGATCAGCACCTTCAGTGATTCTGAATGCCAGGCTCCTTTCCTTCTTAGGTGCATCCATCTTCATGGTTTGCCTTCTAAGTTCATAGGCAGTGAGATTTCCAATTAGCTCATCCAACTTGAGAGTGGCAATGTTCTTTGATTCCTGAATAGCTGTGATTTTGCTTTCCCAAGAGATTGGCAGTGCCCTTGTCAAAATCTTCTCAACTTTGTCTTCTTCAAGAATAACCCTTCCAAGAGACTTAAGTTCATTTGTCAGTGTGGTGAACCTTGTATACATCTCTTGGATGGTTTCCCCTTCCTTCATGGTGAAATTCTCATATTGAGAATACAGCAGTATTCCTCTGGACCTCTTCACTTGAGGTGTTCCTTCATGTGCAACTTGCAAAGTGTCCCAGATTTCCTTAGCAGTGGTACAGCTTTGAATTCTACTGTACTCGTCTGGACCAAGTCCACACACAAGCCATTTCTTGGCCTTTGCATTCTTTTCTCCCATTTTCTTAAATCCTCAGTAGTGCAGTCAGCTCTAGTTTTTGGCACATCCACTCCTTCAACATTCTTCTTCGTAGTTGCTAGAGGACATCAGTGACTATGTCCCAGAGTTCATAGTCTTCTCCTATGATGTGATCCCTCATCCTGTTCTTCCACCAAGAATAGTAGTGGCCATTAAAGAGTGGAGGCCTATCAGTGGATTGCCCTTCCCAGTTCCCAGGTGGCGCACTCATGTTGATCTTTTCCTAAGGTGTTAGCCTCTTCAAGGATAACCTGCTCTGATACAAATTGATGTTCTAAACGTCAATACCACACAAGAGGGGGGTGATTTGTGTGGTACTCAATTTTCGCTCTGGAAGGACCTGGTTCTTCTAGGTGTACTAACTACTGCTGTTTGCGGAATAATAATTACAGAAATAAAGAACACAGAGATTTTTACGTGGAAAACACCTGGCTCAAAAGGTGAAAAAACCACGACCTACTACTTAGTAGGATTTTCCCAAACTTCCACTAAAATCACTGAGCCAAAACAGCATTTACAAAACTCTTGTAAACCTAAGGATTAAACTCTAATCCCAGTGTGGCACACAGCCTCAACTGCTGCGACACTTTCAAGTTAACTCTAACTTGAATACTCAATATACCTATTACAATTGCTTCTAGATAAAGCTGAAAGGTACAATATAAAAATGCCTACTACAATTGAACTAGAAATAAAGAAAGACACATAAAACTCTTTATGGAGCTGGTTCTTCAATCTGGTTCATGCAGCTTCAGGTTTGCACACTTGAAGCACACACGAACTGCTTGCAAAAAGCCTTGCTATTTTGCTCCCAATTCACGTTTAACTTCTGCGTTTTTGTGCAACACTAATGTGAGAACATCCTGCAATTTATAGAGTTAGTAGATGAAGAAATAACTAGAGTTCTGATGCAACTCTTCCTTGGTGGAAGAGTTCTAGTTGATTTCAACTTCTAACTCCTTCCCTATCTTGAATTGTGTTCTCTTTGACTAAGGACTCCTTCTCCTTATACATTATGCAACCTTTTCGATCATGAGATATTAAATACACCAAGTTAAGCTTATCTCCTTCACGTGAAACCCACATGGTCAAATCTGCCCGTTTCTGTGCACCTGAGTGATGGACCTGGTTCATCCTGAGTTCCTTTATCAATCTTCAAAACTAACCTTTACTTGGGCCAACAACATCCGAAACTCGTCCGAAACAAGCCCGATGCCCCCGGGACCCCGTCTAAACACACAAACAAGTTCTAAAGGTCTCAAATCAATTCAAACAACGCCGAAAATACAAATCGCGCCATGAATCGAACTATGAACTTCCAAATCTCCCAACTTTGAAAACTCGTGCCAAAACCGATCAAACCAACCCGGAATGGCGCCAAATTTTGCAAACAAGTCTCAAATGACAAGATGGAGCTGTTCCAACTCTGGGAATCCCATTCCGACCCCGATAGCACAAAAATCAACTATGGGTCAAACTTCTCCATTTTCTAAACTTCAACTTTTCCAACTTTCGCCGATTCGCCTCAAATTACTCTACGGACATCTAAATCCAAATCCGGATACGCGCCGAGGTCCAAAATGACCATACGAAGCTGCTAAGAGCATCCAAAACCCATTCCGCAGTCGTTTACTCCAAAGTCCAATTCCGGTCGATTCCATAACTAGATTCATTCTCCCAATTCGACTCTGAATCATCTGTTAACTGAATTCAACCATGCACGCAAGTCGATACTCATATTATGAAGCTGTTCAAGACCTTATGCCGCCGAACGGAGCTTATATTCTCAAAACGACCGGCCGGGTTGTTACAATTTGAGATGGATAAAGTAGCATATACTATTTCTGTTCCAGTTTGTGTGATGATGTTTGACTGAGCACAACAATTTATAAAAGAAAAAAGACTTTTAAATTTGTGATCGAAAATAAGCCCTAAATATTTGTATGACTATAAATTATCTCATTAAGAGTTAATTGAGCATTTTAAAGCTAAATTTTTATCTCATTATAAGCCCTAAAAGGAAAGAAGGTCACATAAATCGAAAATAAGCCCTAAATATATATATA
>NW_017673939.1:30685-55290 GCF_001879085.1 Nicotiana attenuata | reverse complement strand
ATATATATATATATATATATATATATATATATATATATATATATATATATATATATATATATAAAAGGAAAGAAGGTCACATAAATTGAGAGAGATGAAGTAATAATTTTTAACCCTGAGAAAGATTCCTCGATAACACTATTTAGTACTCCCTCCATTCACTTTTACTTGTCCACTATTGACTTTGCACACCCCTTAAGAAATAATAAATAAAGTGCATAATTTATCATGATACCAATATTAATTGGTGTATAGTCTTAAAGGATTTGAAAAATAATTTGGAATGAGTAATTAATGCTAAGGACAAAACAGGAGAAATAAATTATTTTTCTCTTGATACACGAAAAGTGTAAAATAAAAATGAAAATTTATTTTTAAAATACTTGACAACTAAAAGTGAACGGAGGGAGTATAATAACTACCATCGCTATTAACTACTTATCATTACCTCCGTCCAAATTTTAGTGATATTGTACGACTTTTAAGAAAAAATAAAAGCTATTAAAATTTATAATCCAAACAAGCATCAATATTTGTGTGTTCAAGAAATTAATGAAAGTTCTAAAATTAAATTATTTTTAAATATAAAAAAAATTATTTTTTGAACAGACAAAAAAGGAAAAACATCATAAATTGGGACGGGAGAATCAATTTATTCCATAACTGTCACACCTCCTTTTTCCCGAGGGATAGGGATTTTTTCCAATTGAAGTGACATTATTAGATCAGGTAAGAAATTTTGTTAACCCAGGAGAAGGTGTGAGGCACTCCCGGATTTCGTGATTTTAGCACGGTTGCTCAACTATTGATAATTGACCTAATTATCTGATTTATTACATAGTTAAAACCTATTGTGCATTTTTTGCTTTTTAACCGCTTTTAGTATTTATGAAATTTATTTGAACAAGTCGCGATGTCAGGCACTCGTTTATTTTTGTACACATTGCGAATCGCATCACGGGAACCGTACCCACGATCAGAAATAACATATTTATTTTATTATTGTTTGAAGTTATGATCGGATCACATGAAATGCGCACCCGAATTGGGGATTATGTATCACGACTATTGATAAGTAGGGATTTTAACGTGTTTTATGCTCCTACTTGCCTATGCTTTGAATATAAATTATTACAAAATAGTCCCAAAAGGCTCATAAGTTGTTGTGCTTGATTGCAGGCTTGATCGACAAAGTGACGAAATGTCAAGGATCGGCTCAAAAAGGAGTGAAACCTGCTCAAGTATCAAAGACCAAGAAAACTGAGGGCAAACAAGCCTAGTGCGGACCGCGCAAAATCGAATGCGGCCGCACTAGATGGTTCAGAGAGTTGGCAAAAGTGGGCTTCAGGCACCGCGGCCGCAGTACACATAGTGTGGTCCGCTCTGGCCCATCGCGGTCGCACTACCTTTTTGTGCGGTCCGCGGACAAGAGATTCAGAGAGATGGAATTATGCCCAGTCCAAGCCATGCGGTCCGAAGTCGTGATTGTGCGGACCGCGCCAGCTGCCTCCGCGGCCGCAGTCCATTCTACCCGGCCCGCGGAGCCCAAGTTCAGAGAGCCCAGAATTGAAGTCAAAGAGCCTAGCGCGGCCGCGGTCCATTTTATGCGGCCCGCGCTGACCCCGCAGGGGTATTTTTGTCCAGTTTTTCCAGCCTAGTATAAATAGAACATTTTACCATTTTTAGGTCATCACTTATTTCCAAATTTTGGGCTGCGCTCGTGAGACTCATTTTGTAGCCATTTTTGGCATCTTAGCTTCAAATTAACGATAGATTCTTGTACTTTAATTTAGTATTTAATTAATATGTCTTGTTCTTTTATCTATTTCTTCATTTTCTCCTTCAAGCATGAGTAGCTAAACCCATTAGCTAGGGTTGTGGCTCAACTCTGGTGTGAGTAATTGATGGGTGTTGCCATCTAGGGTTAGATTGATTATGGGTGTTTGCTATTTGGGTTGATTTTATGTTTTAATCTATAAATTGGTGGTTGCAAACACCGATTTGTGCTTTGTGTATTTGACTCTTCTTGAGAAAGAGAGTCTAAGTCTCCAAAATTTACCCAACAAGGAATTGGGATGGACTCATGAGAAATGATAGTCCCAATTATCGGGTTAAACCTCGAGAGAGTAATCACCCTACTTGAACCCTAGTTGCTTGATCTAATTTGCCTACCCATTTGGTCTCGAGAGAGTCATGTGGGCAAAATCACTCTCTCTACCGAGAGGTTTGAGAGTGGGTAAAATTGTGCAACGGTTATAGCATAAGCCCCAATTATGTCAATCGAACCTTAGTAACATCTACCCGTCAATTAGCCACCTAGGTGATGTCACGACCCTAGTGCCCTTCTTCCCATTAGATACAACTTTAGCAATTATTTCGTAGCATAATCTAGTTTCAATTAGTAGTTTGATAATAGAAGTTTATAATTGAAAAACCCAAAAATGTTGGAAGTGATATTTTGAACAATTACACGACTCTAGTCTAGATAGATACCCAACTATAATTTATGGTTCTCTGAGGAATTCGATCCCGACCCTCATATCGGGTAAAAGCTATTGCGACCCTCTCTTCCTACTTTATAGTAGAGTGGAGTTGGCAGTGATCACTATCCTTACCTCCAATGGAACCTGTGCCCTGGGTGGCAAGATTGCAACCTCAAATGGTGCGGGTGCATTAATTGGAGACGTGAATTCAACCTCAATTGGTGCCGGTGTCTTTGTTGGTGGCGTTGTTTCATATTCAAGAGTTATAGACATATTCACCTCAGCATCCTCAGTCGGTTAGATCTAGACTATGATCGGATTAAGAGTAATTGTTGGTTTCTTTGGGTCATCACCTTCTGTGATCAACCCGATTGATCCCTCAGGATCCGAGTCATCTTCTACTTCAATCACGTAGATACCTCCACTCTTATGGTCTGGCAGAGGGTTGTTGCGGACGTTTGGAGCGGCTTCCTTTGCCACGATGACCTTGTTATCAATGAAAGGCTGTATCTTGTCTTTCAAGGAGCGGCATTCATCGATGGTGTGCCCTTTCATGCCGGAGTGGTACGCACAGGACTTGTTTAGGTTAACCCACTGAGAAGGATTCTCAGGGGTTGTAGCAGGGACGGGGGTGACATAACCAGCAGCTTTGAGCCTCTCATACTACTGGTCGATGGGTTCAATGATAGATGTATATTATTTCGGAGGTCTGCGATCAAAATTAGGTCGGGGTCTAGGAAAATTTTGGCATGCAGGGGGTGATTGATAGTGGGATTGTTGAACATTATATGTTTGGTAGACATGAGCGGGTTGGGAGTATCTGGGTGAAGTAGGTTGATATGTAGGAGGTGGAGATGACTGATAAGTTGGTGGTGGAGCTTAGTATGAGGGTGCTTGGTAATTTGGGGTTGGCTGGTATGTGAGTGGAGGTGTTGGGTAGGCTTGGTATTTAAGGGGAGACTTGGTCCTTTGCGCAACCATCACGGCCCCTACTTCCCTTTTCTTGGACACACCACCAGACTGTAAAGCCTTATTCGTAGCTTGCAAGGCTTCGAAATTTGTAACCATTCCACTTTTAATACCTTCTTCAATTCTTTCACCTAATTTGATAATGTCAAAGAATTTGTGGTTCTCAATCATCATCAGCCGTTCATAGTACTGCGGGTCCTGAGCCTGGACAAAGAACTTGTATATTTGTTCCTCTTCTAAGGCGGGTCTGACCTTAGCAGCTTCGGACCTCCAGCGAGTAGCATACTCGCGAAATGTCTCCGTGGGCTTCTTCTTTAGATTCTGGATATAGAACACGTCTGGTGCGTTCTCTGTATTAAACCTGAATCTGTCCATAAAGTAGATGCCATGCCTACCCAGCTTGACCATCTTGGGATCTTGGCTGATGTACCAAGACAGTGCATCTACCTTCAAACTCCTCATCAACAGCTTCACACGGATCCTTTCATCCTTCCCTACTCCAACCAGCTTGTCGCAATATGTCCTTAGATGGACCCTTGGGTCACCCGTACCATCAAACATTTCGAACTTAGGAGGTTTGTACCCCTCAGGCAGTTCGACATCAGGTTGTATGCAAAGGTCTTCATAGTTCAGCCCCTCGATTCCTTTGCTTCCCTCACCGCCCTGAATCCGGCTGGTTAATTTCTTAAGTTCCTCGGCCAAGTTCCTGATAAGCAGATCCTTTTCATCAGACTCATGTGTGCATGAGATAGGTTGGGTGGAGTGTGGCATGGTCTCTACGTAGATAGGATTGTTATGGTGGTCTGGTGTATGGGTGTGGAAATGGTCGTTTGCGGAGTTCTGAGGGTCTGGGATGAGGAGTTGAGTGTTGTTTGGGGTATGACAGGTGTTACATTGGTTCTTTGGTGGAACAGTGGGACGATTCTGTTGTTTTGGGATATTTTGGTATCTGGGGTGCTGAGGGAAAATGACAGGTTTGCCAGGTTCCAAACCTGATCGAGCTCTTCCTGGAATTTCAACAGTTTCTGTTCAAGTTGTGACACATTCTCGTTAGGAACCCGAATACCATGGCCATCAGTGGCCTCTACCCGTTCAGTTGTGTTCTCCTTCCTAATGTTGTTCAAATCTTCCATTTTATTCTTGCCTTTGTGCTTGCCTTTAATGGGACTGAGATGAGGAGTGGGCGGAGGGCCTCTAGATCTTGTGAAATAAGATGATGATGCCAGAGTGCACGAACTAACCTTTGGGGAGGGGAATAAAAACAAAACAAAAATAAAACAAAAGGTAATCAAGTCAGTGAGGATTACAAAAAGTATTTGTAATATTTAAACACATAGTGCGGGAATGTAAAGTGTGTCCTAGTTTTGGAACCTCTTTGTGCCCAAGGTAGGCCTAGCGACAAATAGACTTGGAGAACTTTTAATGCTAAATGCCTCATTTTATTGATAAAAAATAGGCGAATCCCAAAACGACAATGATAAGCAATAAAAGTCACTAGTGGTCATTGGCCTTATTACATTCATAAGGCGAAAAGGTAAATTCCTATCTATTTGGTCCCAGAAGGACCTTCCCCAGATTCGGCATCCTTGGCTTTGTCGAACAGCTTCCCCAATTCACGAACTCCCAGCAACAGGTATGCTCTAGCTAGATGTCCACCTTCGGTCCCTTCAGCCTTTTGACAGTCTTCAACCCTTTTGAGAAATTTCCCCTCCAGTTATACTATGCCTCGCTCCAAGTATCCTAGACTTTTGTTGGCACTAATAGCCATGTCTTTCCATTCCTCAATCAGCTTCTGGTTGGACTCTTGTATCTCGCGGTGTTCGCTCTCGCATTCACGGATCCTTTTGCGTAGCTGGTTGTACTTGACTTGCACCTCGGCCTTTTCATCTATAATTTTGTGACCTCGGACGAACCCTGGCTGGCCCAGACCATCCCAATTATCTTCCAACCAACCTGGGTAGAAAGGGTACAACCGGTATGATATCTGTATGGCTCGATGGTGTCTTTCCCATTACGATCTTGTAGTGCCACATGTGTTGGGCTTGGCACTTGTAGGGACTATCATCATTTTGGAACTCAGCTCGGAAGTGGCTCATCTTGTCGACCCTGGGTATGACTTGCTTCCTACCTGCTTGCCTCATAACTCGAAGAGGGACGTAAGGGTATGTTCCTCTTGGACCAATCAGTATCAGGAAAGGTGCATCTCTGGATCGGGCGATGAACTCTTCTGTCGGAAACCACTCGAACATCCATTGAACCTGTTCTTCAGTCAGATTATCAAAAAGCTCAACCCATTCCTTGGCATTCTCAGGCTGAGCGAACATGTCGGGGATGTAATTCATTCGCTTTGGATGGTGGAAAGCAATGTGATCATCCCAGACCCTTCGCTGAATTTCTTGTCGGTATTCGCCCTTTTGGAGATGTTCCATGAGCCAAAGTTGAAGTAGTAGATTGCAGCCTTCGAAGTGTTTCGCTCCTCGTTGACACTTCTCAAAGGCTCGGTATATGTCTGCAATGATCATGGGTACAATGCTAAATGTCTACCCACCAATCCCCTCTATCAGGGTCTTGGTTACTATAGCCAGCCTGGTATGGATTCTCCCTTTCTTCATTGGAAACACAATCAGACCCAGGAAGCAAAACATGAAGACAAAAACCCTACGATGGATATGTCCCAAGGGTGTAATGGCAAACTCGCCATGGTAGGTACGGTATGATTTGCTGTAACTGTACCTTTCATACAGGTAGTTAAAAGGGATGTACGATTCCTTTAGGCATACCAATTCTGCATTATTCTTCAAACCCATCATTTTAAAGAAACCCTTGCCTGTGCGGTTCTCAGGCATTAGCAAACCCGGGGTTTCCCACACTAGACCGGCCAATCCTCCTATCTCCTCAAGCAAAGGTGTTATTTCGATGTTCCCAAAGAGGAACACGGCCCTTTCATAATCCCAAAATAAGGTAGCAGCTTTTGTTATCATGTTGTTAGGTTGGATCTCCAGGAGGGATGGTAGATTGCCCAGATATTTTCTGACGAGAGTTTTGTCACTAGAATGTAGATCTTCCCACCAACTTAGCAATCTTGCGTAGATATTGGTGACCATGCCGAATCTGGGGACTTCATGCCTCATATTTCTACAAGGCAAACAAGGTTAGGCCCTTACCCCCACCGGACTCGACTATTTAAAATCAACAATTAGCATGAAGCATTTAGTTCTCCGAATAAATGCATAGAACATGATGATGTCCGTTTGGGTTTAGGGAAACCCAGTGGACTTTGGACAAGGCTATCTTAAAGGATCATTATGTGGACAACATAACTGACCCGGCTAGGTTTGAACATAATGCATGCACAATTTAAACAGAGTAAGTTTTCTATGGGGTTTTAGACTGGTACCCTTGAGCGGACAGCTCAAGGGGAAGGCACGGAACTGTCGACTGCACTTCTGATCGACTAGTTTTACCGCAAATAAGCCTTTCCGAATCTAGGGCGTTAATGATATAGGAAGGGCGCAACCACTCATCAAGCGTTGCTATAGTATTTGTTTGGCATGAGTGGAGTATGATGTTGAGCATGATTATGCAATAATTAAAAGCATGTTGACATGTATTTGCACGTTTTAAATACAGCAGTTTTATAATTTAAAGCAGTTATAAAGGAAGGAAACAAAAAACATATGTCAGTTTTTCTTTTGAAGAAGAAATTAAATGCTTAAAGAAATTAAACAAATAATTGCACATAGGGAGGGTACAAATTTACATAAACGGTATGAAATGGTAAAAGCCTAAATATCCCCAGCAGAGTCGCCATGCTGTCGCGCCCCCTTTTTTCCTCGTGGAATCGGGTTTATTACATCTTGGTATGGGACAACTCTTTCCTCTTGGGAAAGGGGTTTGCATTTTTTTAAGAGTCGCCACCTAACAATTTAAGGTGCGTTAGGGCACCTATAGGGTTCATCTATAACTATGTTTGGTAACCAGAGATAGGGTAAGAGCTTGAAATTATCCTAAGGGGAAGGTGTTAGGCACCCCTCAGGATCCACTAGTGTGGTTCCCGGCCAGACAGTTTTTTTGTGAATTTGTACAGGTAACAAAAAAACAAGTATGGCTCAAATAGTAGGGGATTTAAGTTTAAACACACAAGTGTAAGAAAACAACTAATGAAAAACTAGATTTTTTGAAAAGGACTAAAATCTAAGCATATTTGTAATATAAAAGGGGTGTCCTAGGTTTGTTTATAATATGGATCACATCAATACAATACCCGGTATGACACTCCTCAAAGAGGGGCTACGCGTGGTATTAATGCACCGGTCATCATATCCATATCTACCCTTTTCCGCCCCGTGAAGGTAATTAAAGCGAAGGATTGGTCTCGACCCCTATTGCATGTTGTTTCCCATCCCTTCCTATCAGTCCCGGAGCAATTTAGGACTCTTGCCCTATAAGAAGGAGATTCTAGTCAAACCCTCAGGTTTAAAGGCAAAATACTAAGGCGACATACAATAACAAGTAGGACTTCAATTAAGGGGAGCATGGAAGACAAACGAAAGGCTCAAATATACCTCCACGGGTAATACACATAGACAGCATGACTCATACACAATTAAAGTCTGAATTTAAATCATATGCATGGTATCTAAGTGATAACAGCAGAACCAGATTTATAACATGACTCAGAAAAGAAGTCTGAATCAGGCTTCCCTACTGATTTTAGCAGTTGATAATTAGAAACTAATCATATAGATGATTCTAGTTTTATTTAAAGTTGATTACCAAAGGCTTGCCTAGGCGTAAAATAATGTGCAGCAGTTATTCAGAATTATTAAGACAGTGTGGAAATTATTTTACCCTAAGAGCATGATGTTCTAGTTGATACGAATGCAGAGATTATTACCAGCTTTATTCAGAAAACATCACATTGTGAGATTACTTTATTACCTTTTTCATGAATCAGTAATTAACTAGGCGTCTTAAACAAAGTGCAAACAGGATCCTAGAATATGATATCTAATATGCACATGCAGATAGCAGGATTGTTAAAAAAAAAAGAATCCCTAAGGCATAATTTCTAAATGCGCACAAGAGTTGCAGAATTATGGGAATATGACTTCTGAAAGTACGAAAGTAACAGCTTTTATGCCAATGTTGTTATTGTCCTAGGAGCAGGATTTCTAAGTGATAGACATAATACATGGAATAGTGATGGATGAGATGCTGAGGCAAGAAAACATGGGTCCTAAAAGCATGATTTCTAATGCATGTATGAACCCTAGACATGGTTTCTATTGCACAATTAGGAATATAACCCTAATAACATGTTTTCTACCCTTAACAACTATATCATGCATATTTACCCCGCCCCTTTTCACTAGCCACCCCAATGCTTGTTTACAACAGGTTATCACAAACCAACATTGAAATGAATTACATAAGTAGAAATGAAAATAAGAAGTTACACAATAGGGAGCCTGATTAGGACTTCCTCCCTGAGTTATGTAATAAATCATTCCAAGTGCCAATATTGTTCCATAGCCTTTCTCATATCTGGGTGTGTCAGATTTCCCTAAGGACCTCAAGAGATCCCGGGCTGTGCTCACACCCAGATTTCATAACCAAGACAGAGTAAGTGCAGTGTGGAAAGGCCAGCTTTTATGTGTCCAAGTTCAGAGGGAGCTCAAGGGTCCCAAGGCAAGGCTCACACAAAAGGGGCAGAACCTAGTGGTCTAAGAGTATATGTGAGAGTGCTTCACATAGATTTAAAAGAGTTGAGTTGGAAAAACAGTTTTGAAACAGCATGTTTGAAATAAGTTTAACAGAAGAGTTGCTTAGGGAAGAACAGTTTGAAAAGGAGAAGGGGATAGGAGCAATAACAACTTGGAACAAGCCAGCACTCACACAAAACAAGTTCAAAGAATAGTATCATTCTAACATTCACATGCAGGGAAATAAGGGTTGGGGACATACAGGACCCAAATCAGAAACACATAAACATGGCTGAGAAGATATGCATATAGACCAGCAAGTACAAAGAACAAGTAGGGACTGATTGGCCTTAAGACCACAAACAATACTTCAAAGAGTTAACAAGGGAATCATGCTTAAAATTAGAATAGTAATAAGATATAGGGACAGGGTATGGGAGTAGTCATGCAGGGGTCTGTTACACATAATTAATCATGACTTAGTGTTAATCAAGTACATTAGGAAACATACTAGTTGAGGGACATAAACAAGAACTAAAGTTGACATGCTGATTGCATCTGAACAAGAGAGGGCAGAACTTAAGCATGCTGAGTAAAGCAGTAAACAAGAAGTGCAATTAAACAACAAGGGCCATTAAGCCAGTGAAGAAAGAGACAGGGATTGGCAAACAATGGAGCACATAGAATTGAGCTTCAGAATTGAACTAGGAACATACCAGTTAAGGAGCAAAGTTCAAAAAAGTAAAGCGAGTAGAGTTCCACAGTCTAGCCTTGGCTTTCAGCCGGCTAGACAAGTAGTAGCACAAGTAGTAGAGAAAGAAGAGAGAGTTTAAGTGTATTTTTGTGTGTTCTGAACTATGTCCATGTCTTGAAAGGTAAAACAAGAGTGTATATATAGCATTTTAGGAGTAGAACTAATAAGGTAAAGAGAACCAGAGTTCAATCAATTAAGGATCAATCAACCAATCACAGAATCAATTTCTATAGAGAAGTCCGGGAAAGACCCCTTGAATTGGGGAATAGTCAATTAACAGTCATAATAAGGTTTAATTAAGGTAATAAATGAAAACCATACCATATAGGGAGTCAGTAAGATCCCCAAATTACTGACAACTAATTAAGGCAAGTATAACCAATCGGGTCACAAATAAGGAAACAAGTAAAATCCCAGCACACACTTATTTTAACAGGACAGTCATTCGAATCAGTAAAAAATCTCGGAGAATACTGATTTTAACAAGAAAGATTGCTCTAAACCCTAAAGAAATTAATCACGCAAGGATCCCGAAGAATACTGATTTTTTAATAGAGAACATTATTCAAACCCCAAATAGAATCAGTTAATACATTGGGTTGACAGAAAAATAAACAAATAACGGGGAAAAGGTGAAAGAAAATTAGTGCAACGGACAGAAACATCCACAATTCACGCATATATAAGAGAATCATTCAAGATAGTGAAGAATACCTAGTTTAAACACCGAAAAGTTAGAAAAAATCCTTGAAGACAAATCAGATACGAACCCTAATTTCAAAAAGAGTAAATGAAGTCAAACACAATTAATCAAACCAAGAGGTTTTAAAGGAAAACACCCAATGATACTCGAATAAATACAGATCTATAAAGATCTGAAAAGATTCGAACAATAGTGAAACTAGGGTTTTTCAGAAAAATAGTAGAGGAGAAGAAAAATCGGTTAAAAATTCATGGATATACCTAGATCTAAGATAGATCTAAAGATAAGTGAAAAATCTTAAGAGTTAGGGTTTCAGAGAACCCAGAGAAGATGAGAAAACCTTAGAATGTTACCGGTTTTAGCCGGAAAGTCATGGACCTTACTCCAACAACCATGGATGGTCGGAAAATGGCATGAAAGACAATGGTTAGACTCTCGGAGAGTTTTGAACAAGACCTGGACTAGATCTCTTCGAGATCCTTCCATGAAATCACAAAAACGAGCAACCAGGATACGTAGGAGACTAGTATACGTCTCAAACAACCATGGGAATCCATGGATCGAGTGAGGATCGAAGGGATTAGGGCTGGTTTGGGTGGCGGTGGCTAGGGTTTGGTCTAGGTCTCAGAGAGAATTGGAGAGAAAAGGGGTTTTCAGGGCGGCTGTTTGGTGAAAATGACTTAGGGTTTCGGGGGTTAGGTTAGATAAAAAAGGAAGGTTTGTTTTGGACCGTTGATCTCTTGAGATCAACGGCCAAGATTGGTTCTGGGCTGGGCGGGTTATAAAAGTGGGTTGGGTTAATTGGGTCGGGGTTTCAATTGGGCCAGGGGTGTATTTGGTTATAATTGAAATACAAATGGGCTATTATTTAATAAGCCTGTTTTCCCTTTTTTTGAATTTGTAAAAAATATTAGGTAATTTTTGAAAATAATTTTAAAATGCTAAAATGATTTAGAATACATAATTAGCAATGTAAAAATACAAGATCCAATTTTATGCATATAAAACATAATTAAATTTAAAAAGGCTAATATTGCAATTATGTGCAATTTAACTTTAAAAATACTAAATGTAATTGAAAAAATATATAAAATTTACCTTAGCCATATTTTGGCATAAATATAGAAATCCAATAGATAAATTATCAAAATAATAATTTTGGAAATAATTATTGGGATTTTATGGATAAAAAGGGAGAAAATAAATCAATTTAAAACCTTAAAATTATGGAAAAAATAATAAAAAACCTTGGGCATGCTTATGTATGCTATTTTGAAGGTATTTTGCATATTTAAAAATATATAGGGAAAAATTGGGTATCAACAAGCCCGAGAAGTAAATTTTTGATGAAAATTGTTAAACCGAAATTATAATGGTTTTGAGAAAATGGTTAATAGTTGATCTCATTGGTATCGGATCGGCATTTTGGTTCCGGAGCCCGGTATAGGTCTGTTGTGATATTTATACCATATCTATGAAAGTTGGTGATAAACGGAACTGATTTGACGTGATTTGGACCGTTGGTTGAGAAAATAGAAGTTTTGAAACTTTTTTGAAAATTTCAGGCAATTTGATGCTAAATTCGTAGTTCTAGGTGTTATTTTGGCGATTTGATTGCGCGAGCAAGTCCGTATGATGTTTTATGACTTGTGTGCATGTTTGGTTTGGAGCTCCGAGGGCTCGGGTGAACTTCAGATAGGCTACGGGATGTTTTAGACTTAGAAAATCTGGTATTTTTGCTGCAGTAGTTGTTCTGATATGTCCTTCTTCGCGTTCGCATAGGTAGTTTCGCGAATGCGAAAGGTAAAGAGGGGCAGGGAGGAAATTTCTTCTTCGCGAACGCGAAGGACAGGTCACGAACGCGAAGGCTGGGGGGATATGCCTTCGCGAACGCGATGGGTTACTCGCGAACGCGTAGGCCAATAGGGCCAAAGCTTCACGAACGCAAATAAGGAATGTCCAGTATTTTAAAAAAGGCGAAATATATAAACGGCCCCTTCAAGTTGTCCTTAACGGCCAACTGAACACCTCAACTGAGCCTATTTTCAGTTGGACACTTCTTCTCCACTAAAGTACGACCTCGTGAACCCTTCACGTTGACATGGCAAAGTGTGTGCTTTATACTCAATTCTAAGCATGTGAAACCCTCAAAATTAAGGGTTTTTTTTTCTTTCTTTTAAATTTAACTTTATTTTATGTGGGTCCTATTATATTTTATTTTCCACACATTTATTTTTCTTTCTTCCCAAAATATTCCATCTTCACCAAAACTCTTCTTCACCACATCTAAATCAAACAAAATCCACATTTTTAAATTTTAATCAGTTACAACAATAAACAATCTGATCCATGAATCTGGTAACCAAATAACTGAGGTAGGCATATCTCTTTGGGTAGGGAAAGTTAATACAAACTTAGCCTCTTTTCTTCCTTTCTTCTTAACAAAACCACCTTAACCCACCATGAAACCACCATAGAGGGAAGGAAATTTTTTCACATCTGATCTTGATTGAGTTTACCAAAAAAGGCAGAGTTGTTGCCCCCTTGTCTATTCTCATTGCAGTAGAAAGAAAAAAAAAAAATGATCTCCATTGCACAGATTTCTCCATTTTGACAATGGAGGTTGCATAATGAGCTTTGACAATGGAGGATATGACTGATACAGAAGAAGATGGAAGATGAAAGGGAGGGAAGGGGAGGCGGAAGGGGGAGGGGATAGGGGATAGTGCTGCTCTTACAAAGTAAAGGTANAAGGGGTTTTTATTTCCTTCGCGAATTTGAAAGAGTTCATATTTTTCACTTCGGTCTTGGAGAGTTTTTGGGCGATTTTGAAGAGGAATTCAAGGACTTCGATCAGGTAAGAATTCTTGGACTTAGAACACGATTTTATGATGCAAATACATGAAATTAGACTGAAAAATCAAGGAATTAAAGTTCAAATGGAGGTTAGGGCTTGAAACCTAAGAGAACAAAAATGGGAATTTGAGGGGTCATTTGGACTCCGATTTTGGTGTTCTTTATATGTATAGACTCGTGGCAAAATAAGGAATCCGTTGATGGTAAATTTACTGATTTTCGAGAAGTAGGCCCGGGGCTCGGGTTTTTGCTAATTTCGGGAATTTCACTATTTTTCGATTATTTTCGATTGGGTATTGTCCCATTAGCATATTGTGATGTATTCGTTGTGGTTTTGATCAGATTCGGTACGCGAGGAGGTTAATTCGAAAGGCAAGGGCATAGCAAGCTAGGACTTTGGCCAGCTTGAGGTTAGTAATAAATGTAAATGCTGTGTTGAGGGTTTGAAACCCCGAATTTGCACAATGTAGTGGTATGTGAGGTGACTTGCACGCCGGATAACGGGCGTGGGGTAGAGCACCATCGGGGATTGTGACTTGGTCCGTCCCACTTAATAAAATTACTACCTAATTGATTGTAGTTTTGTGATATCCTTATAAAAATGGATTAATTGTCATAATTAGGCTTCGTGCCAACTACTTGAATCCTTCAGGGATTATTTTTACTGGTTTCTTACCATATTTCTAGATATTGAACTCAGTCCTGGTATTTAACACTGTTTTGTAAACTCAACCATTTTTCTAAAAGTAGAAACTAAAGTAATATTTTTAAATGAAGTTTGGGCTGAATATTTTTATATTATTGTGCGGAAAGGTTTATGTGATTTTGAACTGAGTATGGATCGGACTGCACGCCGCAGTGGTATGATATTGATATTGATATGAGGCCGAGGGCCTGTTTGATGCCACGATATGGCTTATTATTGCGCTGGGGCCGTAAGGGGCCCTTCCCGGAGTCTGCACACCCCCAGTGAGCGCCGTCGATGTTAAATAAATGGAGCGGGCTGCCCGCCGCAACAGGGTACTAGAGAGTACCGGTTTATGTGTTGCATTGCATATTTAATTGTCATTTATTCTTATTCTGATGTGATTTTATTATAATTGTTTTCAATGTTTACCGTATTATGCTATTGGTTCACATTGTTGTATTTATAGCTTTGCTTTGTGTTCATTTAGGATTTCTTATCCTCAGACTTTATTTATATTTATTACTTTCTGAGTTGGAAGTACTCACAATACTCCCTGCACCTTGTGTGCAGATTCAGGTGCACCCACTGAGGCTGAGTGAGATCTTCTCCGCCTAGCATCACATTCGGGAGATTCAAGGTAGCTGCAAATTGGCGTTCGCAGTCCTGATCTTCCTTCTATTTTATTTATTTGTTTTCCCACATTTCTAGAAAAATATTATGTAGTAGGTTAATACTCATGCATTAGAGGCTCAGACTTGTGACACCAGATTCTGTGGGCTGGTTAGTATTTTATATTTTGGGTTTTCGAATGTTAGCATCTAATTCAGGATTTCACATTTAATTTGGTATTTTAGTTGTGAAAAATTTACTTATTCACTGTGATTAATCGGTTAAGGTTGTAGAAATGGTCGGGCTTGCCTAGCAGTGTGTTGGGCGCCATCACGACCGGGGTTGGGTCGTGACACATAATGAGCTTTGACAATGGAGGATATGACTGATGCAGAAGAAGATGGAAGATGAAAGGGAGGGGGAAGGGGGAGGGCGGAAGGGGAAGGGGATAGGGATAGTGCTGCTCTTTACAAAAGTAAAGGAAGAATGTTTCTATTTCATTTTTAATGTATTTTCTTTTTTTTTAAACTATGTGTCAATTTTTTATTCCAATTGACACATGTCATTTCTTAATTGGCTCATTTGACACATCATTGGCAAGTATAGCTCATGCATAAAGTCTTCAGCACTCGGGTGTTTACTTGATACACTTAATAAACACTTGAAGTGTCTAAATGGTAAATGGATCAGTTGGGATGTTCAGCTGGTCGTTAAGGACAACTTGAGGGGCCGTTTATGTATTTCGCCTTTAAAAAATGAACCAAAAATGGGAAAGGGTCAAATTTTCATATCTTCTTCAATAGAACTCGGCCTAGGGCGATTTTTGAAGGGGGATTTCAACACAAAATCATAGGTTTGTGTTCTTTAACTCATATCTTTCAATTTCCATCAACACCCATTAGATTTCTCACCCTATATCTTGTTCTTTCATGGTAGAATTAGAGATTCTAGGAAGAATTGGGGATTTTGTAAATTTGGGGATTTAAACCTCGATTTGGGGTCGGATTCCGAAACTAATTGCATATTGGGCTCGGGGGTGAATGGGTTTTGGTCCAAATCTCGAGTTTTGACCAAGTGGGCCCGGGGTTAATTTTTGACTTTTGGGGGAAAATGTTAGGAAGCATATAATTATGTATTGGAATTGATTTCTTTAGCAATAACTGATGTTATTAAGTTAATTATGAATAGATACGAGTGGTTCGTAGGTGGAAACTAGAGGAAAGGCGGTGATTGAGGCTTGAGTTTGGTCGTAGAATCGAGGTAAGTGTTGTGGCTAACCTTAGCTTGAGGGATTAGGTGTTGTTGTCTATTTGATATGTGTTTGATTGTTGAGTACGACATATAGGTGAGGTGACGAGTACCTATACGTTGTCGTCGGGTCATAGCATGCGAGTGAGTCTTATACTTGTGGTTGTTGTATTCTTTATTGGTACTGCTCATGCTTAAACTGGTTATTCTTCATGTTAAACAAATCTTATTATGTGTTTCCTGGAAGTAGATGTTGGTTGAGTATTGACTCTAGTTGAGATTTATATTGTGAAGTTAAATATTGAAACGGGGTTGGTAATTGGTAATTCCCTTGTCAGGTTGTTATTGTTCTGTTGTTTGGGTGAGGAAGAGTGTAAAGCACAAAGGGTGATGCCATGCAATTTATTGTGAGTGAGTGATAATGCACGAAGGGTGATGTCGTACCGTATTCTGAGAGTGATAATGCACGAAGGGTGATGTCGTGCCATGTTATGAGAAAGTTAATGCACGAAGGCTAATGTCGTACCGTTTCTATTATTTCTTATAGTGGACGAGAGTGAAATCACGAAGGGTGATGCCGTGCACTTATTTGCTATGTTATTACTTTTATTGGTGCAAATCATGTTATTCACTGCGTTTCTTTACTGTACTATTTCAGGATTTGATATTCCCCTCAGCATGTTTCTCCCCCTTCCCATTAATATCTGCTTAAATTTCCATTTGTTGTTATCTTTCTGTATATGACATAACTGCACAGGTTCATATTATTGTCGTGTCCTAGCCTCGTCACTACTTCGCCGAGGTTAGGCTCGACACTTACCAGTACATGGGGTCGGTTGTACTGATACTGCACTCTGCATTTTCTGTGCAGATTCTGGTACTGGACTGCGTTGATTAGAGTTGGGTTGCTGCCTTCAGTCCATCAGGAGACCCAAGGTAGATCTACCGGCATTCGCAGACCCTGGAGTCCCCTTCCATTTATCCTAGTCTTCCTGTTTCTTTAAATTCGAGAACATATGTATTTTCTTTAAACCAGTATTTGTAGTGACTCTTAGAAGTTCGTGGATTGTGACACTAGATTTTGGGTAGACATGTATTAGTATTTGAATTATTATGAAATTCCGCACTTCTTTACTCTGTTTTGGTTTAATTATTGTGATTTACTAATTCGGATAGTGGTTAGCGTATTTAATTTTTATATGTTGGCTTGCATAGCAATCGTAAGGTTAGGCGCCATCACGATCCCGACGGTGGGAAATCCGGATCGTGACATGATTTGACTCCTCCGATGCATGTCGAAACCTGACGCTGGGTTCTCCGACCTCGACCTAGTTAAAGGCCTCGGATCCATATACTAAAGAGAATGGAGTAGCCCCCGTGCTAGACTTCGACGTCGTTCGATATGCCCAAAGGACCTCGGGTAGAACTTCTCTCCATTTTCCCTTTGCATTGTCCAAGCTTTTCTTTAAGTTTTGAATGATAGTTTTGTTTGTTGACTCGGCCTGTCCATTGTTGGGTGGTACGGTGTTGAAAAGGTCCTCTTTATTTTGTGTGCTTCGAGAAACTCCGTTACCTTGCTTCCGACAAATTGCTTTCCATTGTCACATACAATCTCGGCAGGTATCCCGAACTGGCATATGATGTGATCCCAGATGAAGTCAATAACTTCCTTTTCTCTGACCTTCTCGAAGGCCTGTGCTTCCACCCATTTAGAAAATAATCAGTCATAAACAAAATGAATTTAGCTTTACCTGGGGCCATTGATAGAGGGCCGACTATGTCCATTCCCCATTTCAAGAAGGGCCATGGGGATAGTACTGAGTGTAGTTGCTCTCCGGGCTGATAAATCATTGGTGCGAACCTTTGACATTTGTCACATTTTTCAACAAACTCCTTAGTGTCTTCTTCCATGCTATCCCAGTAATACCCTACTCTAATAATTTTGCGAATCAAAGACTCGGCGCCGGAGTGATTCCCACAAGCGCCTTCGTGGATTTCTCGTAGAACATAATCAGTATCCCCCGGCCCCAAACATACTGCCAATGGTCCATCGAACGTCCTACTGTACAATGTTCCATCCTCATCTAGTATGAACCTAGCATCTTTGGTTCGTAGGGCCCTTAACTCTTTATGATCTGATGGGAGTTTTCCATTTTTCAAATACTCGATATATTTATTCCTTAATCCCAAATCAAACTTGGAGAATTTATCTCGGCATGACCATCTTCAACTATAGACCTCGATAATTGGACGACAGTCCCCGGGACGATATCATTTTCTTCAACCGATGACCCTAGATTAGCAACTGCACCGCCCTCACTATTTTGTTCTCGAGGCACATGATCTAGAGTCCACTCCTTGAACCGGTGTAAGGTTACCTGTAGCTTATCCAAGTACCATTGCATCCTATCCTCTCGAACTTCAAAACTTTTGTTCACTTGGTTTACTACCAACGGCGAATCGCACTTGGCTTCAATGACTTCTGTCCCCCAAGCTTTTAGCTAGCTCGAGACCTGCAATCATGGCCTCACACTCGGCCTCATTATTAGTCAACCTAGAAGTTTTGATAGATTGTCTAATGGTACTACCTGTTGGTGGTTTCAAAATAATGCCCGGCCCGGACCCTTTCACATTCGAAGCACCGTCTGTGAAAAGAGTCCATACCCCCGATGATGTACCTGATTTTAGCAGGAGTTCTTTCTCCGCTTCGGGTACGAGGGTCGGCGTAAAATCGGCCACGAAGTCAGCTAAGATTTGAGACTTGATGGTCGTTCGGGGTTGATATTCGATATCGTACCCGCCAAGTTCGACGGCCTATCTGGTCAACCGGCCCGACAGTTCGGGCTTATGCAAAACATTTCGAAGGGGGTAAGTAGTTACCACACATATTGGGTGACACTGGAAATATGGCTTTAACTTTCTAGATGCGCTTATTAATGCAAGTGCTAATTTGTCCAAGTGAGGGTACCTAGTTTTAGCATTTCCTAGAGTTCGACTTACATAATAAACAGGAATTGCGTACCTTGCTCTTCTCAAACCAGTACCCCACTTACCGCTATTTTAGACACTACCAAATATAAGTAAAGCTTTTCAATGGTCGATAAGTATCACTTTAATTTCTCTAAGGCCTGCTGGCATTCCGGGGTCCATGTGAAGTCCTTTTTCCTTTTGAGCAAGGAAAAGGACATGTGACTTCGATCCGATGACCTTGAGATGAAATGTCCCAAGGCGGCTATTCGTCTTGTTAGCCTTTGCACGAATTTCACACTATCCACGATTGTGATATCTTCGATGGCCTTGATCTTATCGGGGCTGATCTCAATCCCCCAGGTTAGATACCATGAAGCCGAGGAACTTGCCCGAGACGACTTCGAAGGCACATTTTTCCGGGTTAAGCTTCATGTTGTTTTTACTTAAGATTTTGAATGTTTCCTACAAATGAGTTAAATGGTCCTCTGAGCGCAGCATATCATCAATGTAAACTTCCATTGATTTACCTATCTGTTCCTAGAACATCTTGTTAACTAGGCGTTGGTATGTAGCTCCACCATTTTTTAGCCCGAAGGGCATTACATTGTAACAGTATGTTCCGAACTTTGTGATAAACGAGGTCTTCTCCTAGTCCTCCCGGTTCATCTGAATTTGATTTTACCCGGAGTAGGCGTCGAGAAAAGTTAGGATCTTGTGGCCGGCCGTGGCATCGACCATGCGATCGATGTTAGGCAATGAAAAAGAGTTTTTTGGGCATGCTTTGTTTAAATCCTTGTAATCTACGCACATTATAAGTTTGTTTCCCTTTATAGGAACTACAACTACGTTGGTTAATCATTCGGTGTATTTTACCTCCCGAATAGACCCTATTTTAAGAAGTTTGGTTGCCTCATCCTTTATGAATGCATGCTTCACCTTGGATTGGGGCCTCCTTTTTTGATTTACCGATTTGAACCTAGGGTCGATGCTTAGCCGGTGTGTTGTTATTTCCGGTGGGATCCCTGTCATGTCTAAATGGGACTAAGCAAAACAATCCATATTATCAATAAGAAATTGAATGAGTTTTTTCCTGAGTTCGGGGGTTAACCTCGTACCCAGGTATACCTTTCTCTCGGGCATGTATTCGATCAGTATGACCTGCTCCAGTTCCTCGACCATCGACTTGGTTGCATCCGACTCTTCGGGAACGATGAAAGTTCGAGGAGTAAGGAGATCCTTTTCTTCGTCTTCGATTACCTGTTGCTCCGATTCAGTCGAGGTTGGGGCGGTGATTGCTATTTAGCCGTCTGCTTATCTTTGGTGCTTGACTTTTCCGAGGTCGATGGCGTTGGTACCTGTATCACCTCTTCCACTGCAAACATCTCTTTGGAAGAATGTTGTTTTTCGTAAACCGTTTCACACCATCCACTGTTGGGAATTTCATCATCTGATGAAGGGTTGAAGGCACTGCCCTCATGTTGTGTATCCGTGGTCTCCCAAGGAGTGCATTATACCTCATGTCGCCTTCGCTGACATGGAATTTCGTATCTTGGATGGTCCCGGCCACGTTCACCGGTAGGATTATTTCCTCCGTTGTTGTTTGTCTTGCCATGTAGAAGCCATTTAGGACTCGGGATGCTAGCACAATTTGGTCCTGAAAGCCAAGCTGCTCTACGACCCTCGATCTAATTATGTTTGCTGAGCTACCTGGATCCACTGGAACACGTTTAACTTGAATTTTATTTAACAAAATAGAAATTACCAGGGCGTCGTTATGCGGCTGAGATGTGCCTTCCACTTCCTCGTCATTGAATGATAGGACGCCCTCGGGCACATAGCTCCCAGTCCGTTTTTCCCTGGTGATCGACACCTTGGTGCGTTTGGATACAGGGACTTGTGGAACATCGACACCGCCCATGATTATATGAATTAGGTGTTGCGGTTCCTCCTGCTCATTTTTTCTATTTGCATCTCTTTCCCTGAAGTGGTTCTTAGCTCGATCGTTGAGAAATTCTTGAAGATGACCTTCGTTGAACAACCGAGCGACCTCCTCCCTCAACTGCCTGCAGTCTTCGGTTCTATGGCCATGTGTGCCATGATATTTACACATCAGGTTTGGATTCCTTTGAGTAGGATCAGTTTTTATAGGCATGGGCCACCTGGTGTGTTTGATTCTTCCAATAGCTGACACGATCCCCGATGCATCTACACTGAAATTATACTCCGACAATCCAGGTGCTTCCGCAGGTTCGGTATGTTTATCAAAACCATTCTTACTCATGAGTCCCCGAGAAACTTTGACCTCTATCATTTCTTCGATCATTCTGAGGAATGTTGCGCTCCGACCCGTTATTCCTCCGATCGACATATGGCTGATACCGTTCCTTGTTTGATCTCGATTCCCTGTCTATGTCCCTCGGGGGCTTAGCTGCCGATCTATTAGGATGAACTGAACCCGAGGGGGCTCCCAACTGGTCGTCCTCGACCCTGATCTTCGATTGGTAATGATTATGTATATCTGACCACGTCACAGCTGGGTACTCGATTAGATTCTGCTTTAATTGTCGTGACGCGATCGAACTCCGCTCGTTCAAACCCTGCATAAAAGCCTGTACCGCCCAGTTGTCCAAGGTTGGTGGTAATTCCATTCCCTCCATCTGAAACAGGACACGAACTTCCTTAACATCTCGTCGTTCCTCTCTCTTATCTTAAAAACGTTTGATTTCTTCGTCACCACCTTTATTCCCCGGCATGTGCTTTCACGAAGGCGTCTGCTAACATAGCAAACGAATCGATAGAGTTCGGGGGCAAGTTGTGGTGCCAAATCATGGCTCCTTTTGACAGAGTTTCCCCAAATTATTTTCAACAATACTGATTCGATCTCATCATCATTCAGTTCGTTTCCTTTAATCCCACAAGTGTATGAGGTAATATGCTCATTAGGGTCGGTTGTCCCGTTGTATTTGGGTATCGGGCATGCGAAACTTTTTGGGAATGGGCATCGGATCCGCGCTTTGAGGGAATGGTTTTTGTATGAATTTTTTTGCACTAAACCTTTCAAGACCGGGGGTGCCCCCGGTATTTGATCAACACGGGAGTTATAAGTCTCCACCTTTTTGTCATTATCCTCAATCTTCTTTTCCCCGGACTCGATCCTCTTGGTGAGTTCTTCGAGCATCCTTATAATTGTCGGGTCAGTCCCCGAGCCATAACAGTTTGACCTTTCTGGCGCCGGTTCAGCACGTCAAGTATTTTTTGGTTCGGCTATACTCGGAGTTTTATTTTGACTTTGAAGTTGAGTGATGGCAATCTGTTGAGCTTGTAGCATCTCGAATATCTTGGAGGTGACTCCCCCATCTCCTATACCCTGTGTTCCTTGCGTACACTCCTAATTCTCTATAGAAATGTACCCTAGATCGGGCTTCCCTGCGTACACTTTCTCCGGGGTCTGCGCCTAAATCTGCATTCAGAGCAATGAGCGAACTAACATCAACTGGTTCCACATTTGGCACTTCCCCAGGGTTTATCGGTGGTACACCGACCCCTACATTGTTGTTCTCCCCATGAAATCCAAGACCTTTGTTGTCGTGAACAGGTGCATTTTGCAAGTTTGGCATGTTTAATCCTGAGAGCAAAAATTCTTGACAAGAACAAGTGTGGAAATAACGTTTGTTATCATAATCAGTACTAAAATAATCACTATTATCTTTATCCCCACAGTGGGCGCCAAACTATTTATCTCGAGAATACGAGTACTAATTAAACTTGATTTATGGTTTTAAAGATATGTGATATAGTTCAATATTAATTAATAACCAAGAAATCTGAAGTATAAATGAAAGAGATAAGTAAAACCAAACCAGAATGTAGGCCAGCCTCGTCCTCGATCCAAAGTGACCTCGAGATTGATCAAGAACAGTAAAGCAAGAATAATTAAGCTAAAGGACAATTCTGATGAACAATGAGCGAAAATGTAAGAGAGTATATTCTTTGCCAATGATTGATAATGCTTACAAATGATTGGGGTCCCCTTTATATAACAGGGAACCCTAAATAAGGTACATTTCTATTTACATAAAAGAATCTTGTTGGGACAGTTTTCTAACTGCCTAGTACGGATTCGTACAAATATATTCCGGGATTTACCCCACGATCTTGGGGACCTGAAAGGAATCTTGCTCATTCTATTACAAATCCATAGCGGCATTATCTCGAGGCCAGTCATATTAGGCTTCGACGTTCCTCGAACACTTAGTTCTTCAAGCCCTGTATTATGTCATCGAGCTTGAGACTGGTCCATCGAGCTCGAATTCGATCCATCCTGAACTCGGGCTTAAGGTGACCCCTTGAGCCCGAAAAATTGGGCATACCTGATTTCGACCGTATACAACAATCCTATAGAGAATTAGGAGAGACTAAAGCCTCCGCATATGTTACAGCCCAGCTAAAGCGATGTGAATCTCCAGGCTTTGCAATTTTAACTTCCTTGAGCATTCGTCTTTTACTCTACTAGTGGGATTTTACTGGGTATGTTGTTGTTGTTTGTTTGAGCATTCGTCTTTTCAAATCATAAACTAATATTCCTTATGAGTGTTCAGGCTTTGCAAGAGAGAGAGAGAGAGAGAGAGAGAGAGAGAGAGAGAGAGAGAGAGAGAGAGAGGGCAAGTATAAAGAGATAAGGAAATAACTGATATTCCTTATTCAATTCCTAATATGAAGGGATACTCATTTAAAACATATTTGTATATAGTTGGTAAATTGTATATGACCATGTAATTAAACTGAAACTTGAGTAGGGAGGGTAATAAGGTTTCAAATAGTGTTTAGGAAGGTAAAAATTCTTTTTTTAATTTCTTACTTGATGTTAAGTATCTATATTGGGGCCCAACCAATCCGGATTCAGGCGGTGTAAGGCAGTTAAAAAGGAAAATATTTCCTATTATGATTTTTCATTATCAAGATTCGACCTTGAGATCTCTAATTAAAGGTAAAGAAATTCTATCCACGCTCTTTATTCTAAAATTTTGCTATGTGTAGGACATTTTCTTTTGGAATGAAATATGTGGTAAGCAGTTGTGATTTTTCTGATTTGAAATGAGTTTATTGGATATATAAAAGTCAAGCCTATTATTAAAATTAGAGGAAAATAACTCAAGACACTATCATTGACAGAATCTCCAGGTAGATATTGTCATGAAATGGATATGGACATGCTAGTTGCCGTTAGTAACAAATCAACACCAAAGTGTGTCTATACATACATACATATATATATATATATATATATATATATATAAAAGTTAGCCGTTTTAGTTGAATGTATAAGCCCTAACAATTTTTTTTTTGAAAAGGTGCTTTCTTAATTATTACTCAAATCAAAAACGAGTAAATCAAAAATAAAAGATGGTAGGACAGATCCCTATTCCATCGAACCAAACGCAGAAATAATTGTCCTAGCTAAAGCGTAAGCAGCTTGATTTGCTGATTTTCTAATTAAAGACACGGATTAGTGAAACGGATACTAATTGAAAACCCTTCATTAGTGTCTTACAATCAGAGACAAGAGAATCAAAATAAAATTATTTAAAAAATTTAACTCCTTTGTTTCTTTTTTTTTTTT
>NW_017673939.1:23303-30665 GCF_001879085.1 Nicotiana attenuata | reverse complement strand
ATTATTAAGTTACTCGTTGTTGTTTGGTTGGTGGGGGGGGAGGCAAAGATCTGGGCTTTATGTAAAGAAAGGGAAGAAGAAAGACAAATTGCACATAAGAATATATAACAACATTATTGTTGGTCCTTTGTCGGACAAAACCTCCACCCAAAATGTAGTTTTTGTCATTACGGCTGGTTCTCTCAGTATTTTCGTTACTTCCAGCTCACTGGTGTGGATAAGTTCAGTTTATCACTACTACTACTCTTTTTTAAAGTATTTCTCTTTTTTTATATGTGACATCAAAATCATCCTGCGGATATCTTGACTAATATATTCTATCAAAAATATTAAGTAATTCTATCCACTAAAATTTTAAGATTTGAACAGATGGTATGAAATTGCTTACTACTCCGTCCGTTTCAATTTATGTGAACCTGTTTGACTGGACACGACGTTTAAGAAAAAATGAAGACTTTTAGAATTTGTGGTCCTAAACAAGTCAAAAAGGAGGCCAGAGTATTTGTGTGGTTATAAAAGTTTCTCATTAAAGGTAGAATTGTAACTTTAAGCTAAATTGTTACCAAATTTAGAAAGGGTTCCTTCTTTTTGGAACGGACCAAAAAGGAAATAGGTTCACATAAATTGAAACAGAGGGAGCAATACTTTTACTTCCATTGAAATTTGGATACTTCTCAATTCACTTCATTGAGCACTAGATCACGTACTAGCTTCCTTTACAATTCTTTTAAATAGATTAAGTTTCTTTTCCCCTTTCCGGTTGAAATTCAATATATACTTTGAATTCGGCTAAAAGTAACTTACATGCACGAGAGTTCGTAATGTCTTATAATTAGTTTACGTATCTCAAGAAATTTGGACGTTTAATATAACGCCATAATAACTTACCGGTGATGTTAGCGAAGTTTAATTTTTAATTTGAAGCTAATGAATTCTATTTTGGTTTAGTTCATGCAAAATTTTCAAGTTATAAGAATATGGATTTCCTATATGGTTTAAAACAAGTTTATTTCTAGGGCCTTTAATTAAGTTGACTCGGGCATATATAAATGTAGATACTAGTATATTCTTTTTCTTAAATAAAGTTAGTAATATAGTTGAAAAGACAAACAACTAACACCGGATCTCATATTCAAAGAAACGAAGGAGTTAGGTTCATATCCAAAGGGTCTACCTACTGGTTAGAAGTTTAGAATGGGTGTTGTATAGAGACGGGGGCAGATTCAGCCTATTACACGTGGGTTCTTGTGAACTCAGTAGCTTTTTGTATATATTCTGTATATATATTAAAAAATCTACTAAATATCCATAAATATTTAATTGTTATCGCAGTTACTTATTATATATTTACTTATCGTTGCAGTAACTCATAATCTTTAAATCTTGGAATCGCCTCTGAAGGCTTATTAACTAGGTGGTCAAATTAGAGCAGTGCAAACAAGCAGTAGTAAGCTAAGCTTGTCGGCGACATTATTATTATTATTATTATTTTTTTGATAAAACTAACATTTTATTTCATAAAAAAAAAAACTGTCATTACATATCCAGACTAATGCTGACCATTAATCTCCTATGTACTATTTACACTCATACACTAGCCTACACTACTTCATAGTAACTATCTAGACTAAGGAAAATTGTTTAAGCTCTCCAATTCCTTTTGCCATTTGTCCTTCTTTCTCCCTTGTATATGTATATGTATAGCAATTTCCTTGCATAATTCATCCATGTTATATCTGCCTTTGTTGAATCTAATCGAATTTCTTTCTCGCCAAATGCAGTAAACTACCATCGCAAAAGTTGCTGTAGTTATTTCTGCTTTGCAGTTCTTTCTTCTTGCCAATCTGCTTATCCAATTTAGTTCATCCTGCCAGCTTCCTATCTGCCTTGTGATTCCAAGCCATTTCAATACTCTGTCCCATAATTTGTTTGTTTTTGGACAGCCAAAATATAGATGCTCAAAAGCTTCCATGCTAGTTGAACAGAACACACAATCTAATGGAGCTTGAATTCCAAATTTCATGAGTCTATCTACTGTTGCTAGCCTTTGATGAATAGCCAGCCACAGGTAAAATTTGAATCTAGGATGAATATGTGTATGTAGATGAAGGCTTTTCCACATAACTTTTGGAAATTGAGGCTGCATCTAAACATAAGCTTTGTGGATTTGGAACCTGCCATGTTTTACAAAGGTCTCCAATGTAGATATAATGTTATTATGTCCCGGCCTCATCTGCTTCACATCCTCTCTTGCCTCAATAATCTTCCTGACTACCCATGCTGCTGCTTTGGGTGTGTCTATTTCTGCAATATCTCTGTTCTTTATATAATAATTATGAGCCCATTTGATCCACAATGTATCTTTCTTCATAGCCAATGCCAAGAGATGTTTCAGCAATCCTGCTTTATTCCATATCTTCATGTTTATAACGTTCAAACCTCCTGTAGCTTTAGGCTGACATAATTTATCCAATGCAATCAAAGCTTTCCTTGAGCATTCTGTTGAGCCAGTCCACAGAAAGGTTCTACAAATTGTTTCTATCATCTTCATGATCTTCTTTGGCAGTAGAAAAATTTGAGCCTAATATGTTTGTATGCCAAACAGCACATATTTGATCAGTTGATCCAGAATACGAAAGCAACCTGGCTGACCAACATCTTACTCTTCCAGTGATCTTTTCTACCATTGGTAGACATTGGTGAATGTTCAGCTTTCTTGTCGACAATGGAACTCCCAGATACTTAAAGGGCAAGGAGCCCTCTGTATATCCAGTAAGTTCTAGCAATTGCTCCTTTATGTGCTGTGCCACACCAGTAATATATATGGAACTCTTTTCTGCATTTGCTTGCAGTCCAGAGGCAGCTGAAAATCTATTAAAAACTTCTTGTATTTTAGTAACTGAATTAATATCACCCCTGCAAGACATTAACAAATCATCAGAAAAACATATGTGAGTTGCTCCCAGCTTCTTGCACTTGGGATAGTATTTGAACTCCTTTTGTAATGCCAGTTGTTTCATCTCCCTTTGCAAATATTCCATAGCAATCACAAAGAGATAAGGAGACATTGGATCTCCTTGCCTTATTCCTCTCTTAGCTGGAAAAGGTTTGGTCAGTCCCCCATTTAGAACCAAGGAATATGATATTGTAGTCACACATTCCATTATCCATAGAATGAATTTCTGAGGGAAGCCAAGATCAGTAAGCATGCACTAGATGAACTGCCAATCTAGTGAATCGTAGGCTTTCCTTATGTCTACCTTGAGAACACATCTTGGAGACAGACCTTTCCTATTATAGCCATTGAAGAGTTCATGACTGAATAGGATATTATCAACAATACTCCTCCCCTCTATAAAAGCAGACTGTGCTTTCCCAATTATAAGCTCAATTACCCTTTTGATTCTTTTAGTCAGAATCTTAGCAATGATTTTGTACACAATGGTGCAGCAAGCTATAGGCCTATAGTCATTCACTGTTCTGGGAGCTGGAACTTTAGGGATCAAAGTTATAGTTGTACAGTTCCATGCTTGCTTCATCTTGCCTGTTTGGAAAAAGAATAGCACAGCATCATATATTTCTTGTCTCACTTCCTGCCAATGCTTTGTGAAGAACTCTATTGGAAATCCATCAACTCCAGGGGCTTTATCATTTGGCATGTCTTTCACTGCTTCATCTATTTCTGCATATGTGATGTCTTGAATTAGGTCTTGTTGTTGTTGCATTGAGAGGCACTTGCCTTCTTTGATGAATTTGGTATTAGGACATGGCTTTAGACCAGTATCTTTTCCCATAAGTTGTTTGAAAAAGCAAGTGAATTCCTTTTCTACAGCTTTAGGTTCAGTGATCTTAACTCCCAAATCATTATATACAAAGGCAATTGTGTTCTTTCTTGCTCTGATCTTCAGCTGTGCATAGAAATATTTGGAATTTGAATCTCCATAATCAATCAAGTTCACTCTAGCTTTCTGCCTTAGTATTTTCTCCTCTATGATACTCCATTTCTCAAGATCTTGAAGTGTTTGCTTTTCCTGATCTATCCATACTTGGTTGAAAGGATCAAGTATCAAATTGGCCTGTGTACACTCCAGTTTCTGCCTAATTTGGACCAATCTCTGTGTATAACTTGCCATCTCCTTGTTTAGGCCTCTAGTCTCACCTTTCAGCTTTTGTAACTTCAACCAGATACCAGACATAGGATCATTTCACATCTTCTGCTTCCATATTCTTTCTACAGTAGGCTTAAACTCCCTTGTGCTCCATTGTTACCATGTATAGCTTGAATGGCTTGGGATATATAGTTTGTCTTCTCCATATTTGGACCAAGATATATGAGTGATCCGATACCCCAAGTTCTAAGCAATCAGCTTCAACATGCCCATAATCTTTGGTCCACTCAAAATTGCCAAATGCCCAATCAATCTTACTGTATACTCTATCATTTGCATTTTGCTTATTACACCACGTAAAGAAGCATCCCTTTGTCCTCAATGGGGTGAGTTGCATATTATCTATACACTCCTTAAACTCCTGCACCTCATTCATAGTGACTGGTTGTCCTACCCTATCATCTGTGGTTAGGACATTGTTGAATTCACCACTTATGAGC
Organism: Nicotiana attenuata; assembly: GCF_001879085.1. NCBI lineage: Eukaryota > Viridiplantae > Streptophyta > Magnoliopsida > Solanales > Solanaceae > Nicotiana > Nicotiana attenuata. The sequence goes on along the minus strand of NW_017673939.1, from coordinate 26,056 downwards.
CATGGAATTTGAGTCTGCCCCCTAGCTGTTGTAGGCCATTCCATAGACTAGTCCTTTCTTGCAATTTGTTTCTAGCATACACTACAGTCAACATAATCTTATATCCAGTCACTGGATCCATCACTAGGCGGTGAATGAATTGCTCATGGACTTGAATTATGTTAACTGTCAAATTTGTTCTGCATAACATCCATATTCTCCCATTTTCAGCCTTAGTATAGTTATAGCAGTAACCCCAATCCTTTGCTACCTTATACAAGATATTTTTTGCCTTTTTTTCTTTTACTCTGGTCTCTAGACATCCTAGGATATCTATCTTATTCTTTTGCAGAAAGATTCACAGTTCCTTCTGCTTATGGGGCTTGTTCAACCCTCTTATGTTCCATGTACTGATAATCATGGTGGTTTTTTATAGGATCAGAGTTATTCACCCCCCTGTACACCACATTTTTTTCCAATATTGCAAATCTATTGGATGTGCTAGCCTCATCACTTCTTACCTGCTGACCTGCAGTGATCTGTCTTTCATTGCTTTCCTTTCTTTGCATCATCATACTGCTTTGATCTGGCTTATCTACTAAGATCTCCTTTCTTTGCATCATCATACTTCTTTGATCTGGCTTATCTACTGAGATCTGCCTATCTTTGGTAAGTGGAGGTTGTAATTCATTCTCTTCTCCAGTCCCCTCTTCTTGTTCCTGTTGTGCTTTTGGCTTCCATTCCTGAATGATTTTCCTCCCTCTGCCTCTATTCCTTCTTTTTAGAACTTTGAATTCGGTATCTTCGTTCTGTTTAGTTGAATTCCAGCATTCAAAGCTATCATGACCAAAATGTAAGCAGTCATTGCAGAACTTTGGCCTCCATTCATACACTATTTCATGTTGTCTAGTTCCAGTGGAAGTAGCAATCTCACTATTCTCCACTAGGCTTTGTAATGTCAACTTTTACAAGTATTCTGGCATAGGATATTTTGTTCAATTCTGCTATAAATTTATCATTGTACAATGGTAACCCTACAGCACTAGCCACCTTTCTTAATGCATCAACAGTCCAATACCCAGCTGATAACCTAGGTAAGTGGATCCCCAAGGGGATAGTAGTAATACACTTAGGATCAAAGTGGAAATCCCTCTCCCAGTTCTGTAAAATAAATGGCTTATTATGATATGAGTAAGGCCCTGCTTGCATGACTGCATCTCTTTCCTCCACTGTTGTAAATCGAAACACATAATATCCTTCTTGGTGATACAAGATTTGAGGTCTAGTTACAAAGTCCCAGATTGATTCAACATAGCTTTCCATAGATTTCTCGTATGGAGTATCCCCAAGTACATACCCAATTAGAGCAGTTGCCCAGTGTTCCTTTAGCTCATTCACATCTTCTTCCTCTATTTGGATGACAATCTTACCATCTCTATGACTTGGTGGAATATACTCCAGCTTCATCCCCTTTTGTGAGTTCCTATTTTGTTGCCTTAGCTCCTTTGCATGCATGACCTTCTTCATCTCTGCTTTGTCCGTTAGATCTGAATCTGGAGATGGTTTTGAAGATCCAGCTTCAGAAAATTGCAATCGTTTTGGACTGGTTGGAATTTGATCTTTGGATTTCTGAGCTTCCTTCGCAGTAATTGCAATTTTACTGTTACATTGAGTACTGTTCCCTTCTTCGTCCTCACTTAGCTCCTTTTCCTCTTGAATTGGTTGGAAACTAGGTGGTAAAAAACTTCCAAACGTTAACGGAGTAAAATTCTGCATTGTTGAGGTCGCCGGAGTTATAGCAGCAGTCACCGGCACTGCTTGTTTGCGTCTCCTTGCCATCGATGGTGCACGTTAGCCTCCCTTGGCTTATCGTGCGCCGAGAGCATTTAGGAGCACGTTAACCAGTCTAGGTTACTTGTAAACTGTTTTGTCGGCGACATTATTGCTCTATCACCCACGTTGTTTGTTCCTTTCTTCCTAACCATTCCCTTGGCCCATCATGTCAAGAATCATACTCCAATGTGGTAATATTTTTCCTGCTTTGTAGGGTGTGAGCACGTAATATTTTCCTTACAAAAAATACTCCTATAAAATTTGCAAAAATAGATATTTTTTAATTTTTTTTTTAATTTTTAGGATTTTTCTTTTAATTATTGTTTACATTTTAGTTGCATTTTGTGCATATTTAATATTTTCAAAATCATGAAAAATACCACAAATTTTTTTAAATCTTCATTGCATAGCATATTAGGTTTTATTTGTACTTTTAGTATTTAATTACGTTTATTAGTTGCATTATTGAACAAAAATCACAAAAAGTAAGGTTAATTTTACAAAATAAATTAAGTTAGAGTCTAATTTAGGATTTTATTTAGTTTGTATTTTTTATTTTAATTAATTCAATTAGAATTTTAGAATCAAAGAAAAATAAAGAAAAGAAAGAAGGCTATCTTATTGGAAATTGGGCCAAGCCTCAAAGGCCCAAAACAACTTCAAATGCACCCAACCCAGTTCATAAGCCCGGGCCACCTCCTCACTAACCCCAAACGACACCGTTTCAGACGCCTTCAATCCTGGCCCTTCATCATTTCCCATCCAACGGCCAGGAAGTGAATCCCCCTCCCCCTTAAAAATGTTGGGACCAGACCCCCAAACCATCTCTCAAAGACTCTTCTCCTCTCACCTCTCTAAACCTACACCTTTCGCCGCCGCCAAAAATCGCCCACGGTGGCGGCCCGTCTCCAATTCCACCCAAAATTTCACCAGACAGTCCC
>NW_017673939.1:11788-23283 GCF_001879085.1 Nicotiana attenuata | reverse complement strand
CCCACCAACCCTAATCTTCCACTAGCCTTCTCAAAAACCTCACCAATTTCTTTGAATTTCAGATCTAGAAAATCCATGAAGCCCTAGTTTTTACCTTTTGATTTTTCTTCTAAATTTGGGTCGCATCAATTGATGGCTCGTGTTAAGAGTTACCAAAATGTTGGTTTCATGTCATTTCATGGCCGTTAGGATTTGGCCGTTCCACTTCTTGGCCGGCCATAGTCATTATCGCTCCGTGTAGCATTGGTTCTGCCTTTCAAACAGGAATCAATGCTCGCGTAACGATATCGACCATTGGTCGAATTTCTTAAGGCTAGCCACATTCGTCAGTGGGTAATCCTCCTTCTCGATCTTCTTTTCATTCCTTTGCTTACTGCCTATTTTAGCTTAATGGATTGACATTTTTGTTTACATGTTATAGATTAGGTTTATCTCAAAATAACAGCATTTTTTGGTTTGGTTTCAACTTTTGTTAAATTAATGAATTGATAGCTATTTTAAGGTTGCATTAATATGTTGATTGTTAGTATGTCTTCTCGTATGTAGCATGTTCTAGATTAGTTAGGATTTCAAATTCTTCAATTATGTGATTAGGCCAATGTTTTAAATGCATAGCTGTCAGTTTCAACTAGGTTAAAGTGATCTTGATTTGTTAATTATATGTATGAATTAGTTTAATCACCTATAATAGGTCAAAGTTGGGATTTTGTTTAAATCTAAGTTTTGGGGTAGCTGTTTGTAGTTATTAAAATACCAAAGAGGCAAAAAAAATCAAAAAATTAGGAGTTTTAGGTGTTTGTGTAGGTATATTCTAGAAGAGATAAAAATACAATAGATTAACTGATAATAGGTCAGGTTTTGGGTAAAAGGGGAATTTTCAGAAGTTAAATGGTCTAGAAAATAAGAAAGGAAAATCTGAATTGGACAGTTGTTCATTTTCAGTTTAAAAAAGATGCCTTATCCCCTAAATTTCAGCTGGCATTTCCTATATTCGCCCTATAGGACACCTCCCTTATACTCTATAAAAGAGGACTGAATTCCCTGCAAGAAAGAAAAAGAATAAAAAACTCTCTGAAATTCAAAATTCTCTGCTTGCTGATTTTCTGCTTATAATCATTAGCTGAATCTCACTTCTAGGAGGTCTGAGTCTTTAGCTGATTACTATTATGTTGTATTGTTGTTGTTCCTTCTTGCTGTGAGCTGAACTCCATCTTTATTTGCTTGACAATTGATTGTCAGATTCTATCCCTTTACCTTCCTACTCTAGGTATGTAATGGTTTTCCCTTGGAAGTATCTTGTTGAGCATACAAATGAAAGTTTGTTTCTGTCTCATGTTTAAGTTTGTGTATTTGGTTGTGCTTGACTCCCAGATTTCCTATGCTTGTTTTCTTTTGGATTGTTTGTTTTATCTCGAAGCTTAAGTTAAAACTGCCTGTTTATCTTGATAATGTCTTTTGTTAATTCACTTCTTAGTCAATTAAATGATTAGTTGCTCAAATTGCTAAAAGTCAGTTGTCATTTTATCTAGGACTATTTTTTTGTTGTCTAGCTAACTAGTTATTGTCACGACCCGAATTCCATTATAGATCGTGATGGAGCCCAACACCGTTGTTAGGTAAGCCAACACTGATCAACTAGTGAGTTCCCGTTTTTATTTTATTAAACAATCCCAACACCTAACTTAACTTAAATTTAAAAAATTCGATAAATAACAGATTTTTAAGGCAACTGAAGCGGAAACAACTAAAAGAAATTATAATTACAGGAATACAACCCCAAAAATCAAGTCTACCAATATGTGCCAAGATCTAGTGTTACAAGTGTGTGAAAATATCCTACTGTCTGAAATAGAGTAGACAGAAACAAGCAAAAGAGAAACTCCGGCATTTGAATGGCCAGAAAGGGGGCAGCTCACCGTAAACCTCTGTCCGAACCAAGTATGCGCGCCTGGTGGATAACTAGATGCGCCTGCCTCAGATCATGTACAATTAAGTACATAAGCGTAGTGTGAGTACATAAACAATATGTACCCAGTAAGTATCCAGTCTAACCTCAAAGAAGTAGTGACGATGGGTCGACTTGACACTTACTAGGGCCAACAATAATATAATTAAAGTGTTATTCTAAGCATGGATATCATAAAAATACCGACAGTAACTATCAGGAAGTGACGAGTTCTTCTTTCATAAATATAATGTCAATTTCAGTCATACCATTTAACAATTTACATTCAAGGCACTAAAGCAGTACAAATTACAGAAAGTTCCAAATAAATAATATGCGCAAGCTATGCCGAGGTCGTACAGCCCGATCCAACATAATAATAAAATGTGCACTGTCGGAGGGTCGAACGGCGCGAACCATAGATGCATATATTCACCCCGCTCGCGAATCATTCATGCGACGCAAACAAATATAAATTTAATCAATTAAATCAAATTCTTTCTTAAATTCTTTTCTTTAATAAAAAGGCAATTCAACTTGAAGCTTTAATTCCTTAGAAATTCTCAACTTAATTCCAATTGTTACAAATAGCAAGTATCATCAAATAATGGTGCTCACAAAGCATGGTGTAAACCTAAACTGGAATAGTAGCTACATACGGACTCTCATCACTTCATGCGTACGTAGCCCCCACAATTACTCATATTTATAATCAAATTCACCTTTGGGAAAATTTCCCTCTTACAAGGTTAGAAAGGAGACTTACCTCGTCTCAAGCCTACTTCCAAATTCAAGAACGTGCCCAAATCTCCAAATTTGACGCCGAACGACTCGAAACTAGTCAAATATTATATAAACTAATCAATCTATGCTCAAAAGTTCACAATTCCCCCATTTAAGTGATTACCCAACCTAAATTGCAAGATTCTTAAAATTCACCCCCGGGCCCACATGCTCGGATTCCGGAAATTTTTAAAGGAAGTTGTTACCAATAACCTAAGGAACATAAATATATGATTTCTACTAAATTCCATAACAAATTTCGTGGTTAAATCTCATTTTTAGCAAAACCCTAGGATTTTACCAAAACCATGATTTTCACTAATTTTTACAAGTTATAATCTACCCATAAACTATGTATTTAACTCACATGGTGTAGTAATTACTTACCTCAAAGTGCCAAGTGAAATCCCCTCTCCAAGAGCTCCAAAAGTCGCACCACACTGGATGAAATGAGCTAAAATGGCCAAAGTCTTTTAAAAAGTTCACTGCCAGGTCTGCCTTCTTCACGATTGCGGAAGAGGCCTCACGATCGCGAAGGCAATGGTCCAAGCCTAGGAAGCTTACTCAACGCGAATGCGAAAGGAGCCTCATGATCGTGGAGGCTCACATGGCCTACCCTACGCGAACGCGAGGGCTACTTCGCGAACGCGAAGAGTCAACATCAGCCACCAGCTAAGACTCCTCTACGCGAACGCGAGCCAGGTCACACGAACGCGAAGGCTAGAGGACCCAGACCTTCGTGAACGCGATCCTCAGCACGCGACCGCGAAGGGAAAACATTTCCCAGCCACAGCACCCCAAATCCTTCATCGCGAACGCAAGGATGCGATCACGTTCGTGAAGAAGGAAACCAGAAGCAGCAAATCTGGTGTGTTTCATCTCAACTCCAGGTGGTCCGAAACGCACCCGAGCCCCTCGGGACCCCGTCCAACAACTCCAACAAGACTATAAACATAATACGGACTTGCTCGAACTCTCAAAATGAGTAAAACAACAACAAAACCAAGAATCACACCCCCAAAACCAAATTGAATCAAACTTTATACTTCAAGTTTCTAAATCGCTCCGAATGCGTCGAATCATGCTTAGATTACTCGGATTGACACCAAATTTGCGTGCAAGTCTTAAATGACATTACAGAACTATTCCCGGTCTCAGAATTCCATTCGGACCTCGATATCACAAAAACCCTCTCCAAACCAAATTTAAAGCACTTCTAAAAACCTTCAAGAACCAATATTCACTATTAGGCGCCAAAACGCTCCTAGGTCACCCAAAACCCGATCCGAGCATGCGCCCAAGTCCAAAATCGTCATACAAACCTGTTGGAACCTTCAAATCTAGATTCCGAGATCGTTTATTCAAAATATTGACCGAAGTCAAACTTGGCCTTTTAAGCCACTCTTAAGGAACCAAGTGTTCCGATTTCAACCTAAACTCTTCCAAATCCCAAACCAACCAACCCCGCAAGTCATAAATCAGTAAAAGCAAGTATGGGAAGTCTTATTTAGGGGAACCGGGTTATAGAAAGCAAAGCGACCAGTCGGGTAGTTACATTCTCCACCTCTTAAACAAACTTTCGTCCTCGAACGGGTTTAGATTCATACCTGAAGTGCTGAGTAAGTGTGGGTATCTGCTCCGCATGGCCTCCTCGGACTCCCAAGTCGCCTCCTCGACTGGTTGACCCCTCCACTGAACCTTTACTGAGGAAATCCTCTTGGATCTCAACTGGCGATCCTGTGTATCAACAATAGCAATTAGCTCCTCCTCATAACCCAAGCTCTCATCGAGCTGAATAGTGTTGAAGTCTAACACATGTGACAAGTCGGCGTGGTACCTCCGGAGCATAGACACGTGAAAAACTGGATGAACTCCTAATAAGCTGGGAGGTAAAGCAAGCTCATAAGCAACCTCCCCAACTCGCTCAACACCTCAAATGGGCATATAAACCTAGGGCTCAACTTGCCTTTCTTCTTGAACCTCATAATACCCTTCGTTGGCAAGACTTTAAAGAGAACCTTCTCGCCAACCACAAATGATACATCCCGCGCCTTATGATCCGCGTAACTCTTCTGCCTGGACTGTGCTGTGCGAAGTCGCTCCCGGATCAACTTCACCTTTTCTAAGGTATATTTCACCAAATCTGTACCATATAACCTAGCCTCGCCGGGCTCAAACCACCCGATGGGAGTACGGCATCGCCGACCATACAAGGCCTCAAATGGAGCCATCTCGATGTTGGACTGATAGTTGTTGTTGTAAGCAAACTCGGCCAAAGGCAAGAACTGATCCCACTGCCCTCCAAAGTCAATCAAACATGCCCTGAGCATGTCCTCCAAGATCTGAACTGTCCGCATCGACTACCCGTCGGTCTAAGGATGAAATGTCGTGCTGAGCTCTATGCGGGTCCCCAACTCACTCAGTACAGCTCTCCATAAATGGGAAGTGAACGAGGGCCTCTATCTGATATGATACAAACAGGCACACCGTGCAACCAAACTATCTCCCGAATGTAAATGTGGGCCAAACTCTCTGAAGCATAGGTAGTCGCAACCGGAACGAAGTGTGCCTACTTGGTCAACCTGTCGACAATGACCCAAACCTACAAACTTCCGCAAGGTTCGCGACAATTCTACTACAAATTCTATACTGATGTGCTCCCATTTCCACTTAGGTATAGTCATCTACTGAAGTAGGCCACCTGGCCTCTGGTGCTCATACTTGACCTGCTGGCAGATTAGGCCTCTAGCTACATACTCCACTATGTCTTTCTTCTTTCGCCACCACCAATAATGATGTCTCAGGTCACGATACATTTTTGTATCACCTGGATAAATAGAATACCATGAACTGTGTGCCTCCTCTAGAATCCTCTCCCATAAGCCATCGACATTGTCGTGCCTCTTTTTCTTAGGAAATCGGGTTTTGACACGTGACAACTCTTATAAAGGAAGGGTGTTAAAAGAGAGAGTCGCCACCTAACGGGTTTAAGGTGCATTAGGGCACCTATTTGCAGATAACTCTGTTTGACTAGTTTGCGTCACCAAANATAAGGAGCTCAAAAGATCTTTCTTGCCTCGAAAAGAAGGTGTTAGGCACTCTTCGAGGTCCATAACTGTGGTTCCCGGCCGAACTCGAATTATATGAATTAGTTTATGTGATCAAATAAACAAAGAGAGAGCATAAAATTTAAGAAGTTTATTATAAATAGTTTTTGAACAAAGGGTACAACTATTTTTTATTCTAATAGGAAAAGAAAGAAAATAGGGGGTGGTTGGGGGGGGGGGGNCTAATAGTAAAAGAAATTAAAAGGGGGGTCCTAAGTTTTTTTAGCCTAGAGGATCACCCCGTGCAACATAAATAATACTTCGTAACTCCCTCCAGATGGGGTGTTACTCGTATTATTCAGCGAGCACAGGTTATCATCTCCTGCTACCCAATTACTATCTTTAAGTTGTTACCTAAAGTGCACTCACTAGTTGGTTCTAAACCGAGCCTTATGCGTGCATTACCCGTCCCATGCCTATGGTCCAGGAGGCGTTTGGACCTCTATTTTGGGTGGTTCTAAACTTAACTTACGTTGCTCAAAATGAGAAAACTAGGCGACATACAAAACAAGTTGGACTTCATATTAAAGCAGTCAAGGGATCAAGTTAGCCTCCACACTTAGACAACAAATGCACGCAACAAGTTAGGCATTTGATAGTTTCAGAATTGAGACGGGTTAAAGCCATTAAGCCCGACATGATTTCTATGTGACTATACAGTTTAGGAGTATTTGGAATTACACGTTGATTATTGAGACTACAGGTTATAAGTTGTTTAACCAATAGGCATGATCTCTAGGTGATTTACGCAGTAGGGACAATAAAACTTATTGGAAATGCTCAAAATTACTTATGCTTCCTAATAATCGCTTGGATAAGAGCGTTTGAAGAGCGAGTAGTGATATTCTATAGGCATGATTTCTAGAGACTGGTGATTGGGACTGATCCTCATATATTTAACTCCTATGGGCAAGCTTTCTAAAGGTTGACAATTTGAGTTGATTTTATACATATTTAGTTCCTATAGGCATGCTTTCTAAAGGGACAGTGTGATGCAACAGCTAATTTAAGTAATTACAATCCTATATGCATGATATCTATTGAGCGTGGTGCATATTGAAGGGGGTGTTATTAGCATTCATTCCCTATAGGCATGACATCTAATAATTTGCCAAAAGTAGACATAAGAACAGGTAAATATTTAGTCCAACGATCATGCTTTTGAAAAATGTGCAGGTATTTTGCAAGTTGAGTGAAGTGTGTGATTTCCTATAGGCATGGTTTCTAAGTTGACAAAAACAGATATTATACATCCTATAGGCATGCTTTCTAGTGAATAATTGAGTGGTCATGCAAAGTGTTCACTTCATGATGTCTATAACCACACAACAGTAGACATAGCATATGAATAGTAAACAAGTAGGGTGTGTGTGCTTCTCCTAATATCATGATTTCTATAAGGCTCATGTAATCGAACAACACATATAGCAAACATATTGTCAAGTCCTATAGGCATGTCATCTACCCATGGCATGTTGATATAGAATTCTACCCATTCCCCTTTCACTAAAACCCAATTGTTTATACAAAGTATTATTACAGACCCAGGTCAACAAGTAGAATAGAAATATTACATGGCAATAGACGGACCTATAGCAGGCCCAATACACGACTAAATACTCAGCCTTGTTAGGCCTTCAACATCATATCCAACAGGTTTCAAACATAGCCCAGAAGTCATATCCAATTAAACCCCAGAAAACGATCTTCATGTACATACAGAATAGCCAAAACCTAGTAGCAAGAGTTGATCAACAGTCCCGGAAAGACAACCATTTACACAAGCCCAATTGCTTGTCCAGTAGGTGGAAAAGGGTGCCCAGTTGGGCAATTAGGAAAAGTGGCAAAGAACATTGGACCCTAGTGTGTCAGAGTTCCCAATGGCTTTAAGAACCCAAGGCAGTGCTCCCGCTAGAGATTGATAGAGGAGACTTAGGGGAAGGGCTTTGGCTTTCAGCCAGCCCAGAATAAAACTCATGGCAGGAAACAACTAGTGAAAATAATAACTAAAGTAATAGGTTTTGAAAAAGCATTTGCAAATTTACAGGATAATCACATAATGAACATAGACTAGCATATTGACAGGGTAACATATGAGAAATGACAAAGGATCTAGGACTGCAAAGTTAATGGGCAAGGCATTAGGCCAATAAAACCAAGTGATGCAACCAATTTAGAACTTAGAGGATCAGATTATACCAAACTCAAGATTAACAGTATAATACAAACATGATCAGGTATCATAGAGAACATTAGTTGATCACTATATGCAGAAACTTATACAACCACAATATTGGAACCTAAAATTAACATGTAAGATGCTACAAGGTCAAGAGATGAGATCACAGAATGCAAATTATAGTAGACTATGTGTCACAAAATGACATCAAAGTTGGACAACATCACAGTTGAATCAAAGTTCAGATACATATGCAAGAAAGAATCATTACGAGAGTTTAAACACTAACCAGTAGCAAGATTAAAAGAGTGCAGAGTGTAGAAGCGAAAAACCCCAAGTCCCCAATGCTTCATAGTTCAAAAAACCTCGAGAATGGGCTCCGAGCAGTGCTTGCACCAGAGGAGGTTATTCAATAGTTTCAGCGAGTTGGAAAGTATCAATAACTGAATGAGAGAGTAGTGGAAAACTGTCACGCCCCAAACTAGGGGAGGCACGACTGGCACTCGATACTGTATTCGATCGAGTTAGCCACTAAACATACTAGCTAACTAAACTGGGGGCCCAACAGATCGGGCAGCACAACATCTGAAATACTAAGCCTGGACTGTTAAGGGCATGACCTGAATAACAATAAGCCATATAAACAAAGGTAGACGAGCCAAAATAATAAAGTACTAGCTGGCAGACGAGGCTGCGACTGGAGACATACAAGCCTACACACATATATATACATGCCAAGCCTATGAGCTGGAGACTGGAAGCTACAAAAAGAAACCCAGAATACTGTGTCCACAATAGCCTCTAAGAGTGTCATAAGCACTGTCGGGACAAGGCCCCGACTATACCCAAACTGTACAACAAAAGTAACCATACTATGAATGCTCCAGGAAGAGGTGGAGCTTATCAACTCAGAGCTGAACCCCAAAATCCTAACGAAGGGGTCGATCAGAGTCCCTACCTGGACCTGTACGCACGAAACAAAAATGCAGTGTCCCCAGGCAACGGGACATCAGTACGAATAAAAATGTACTGGTATGTAAGGCAGAAAGTAGAATCATACATAGCTGATGAAAAAAAAGTAATAGAGATACCACCTGACACTGAAACTCCGATAGCCTCCATGGCTGACATCCGACCTCAGAGTAATCAAATATGCATGGTATGCTCGTGTAATCGTATGTCATGAATACATATATGTTGATGAAAATGCATGAAATACCCAACCAAATGCTAGAAATAGCGGTCTCTCCCAGTAGCTAACCGGTATCATATTGCCAACATTTGTCCATCTGTACAATATATATAGTCTTTTGGGCAAATAGGCCCCTTACCTCCAATTATAGCTCGAAGTCCATGCATAATATGCCATGTATGATATGAAATTTAAATGCACTTAATAGGCTATAACAAGAACTTAGCCAATCTCGGCTCATTGGTACACTTATTCTCATAATCACCTTCGTATCGCACACAATTGTCTCGTGGAACCTCATATGTTTTTTTTTAATAAGCTGGAAAACTTAACTCGACTTTTAGAAAGATAACTTAACTCTTAAGAAGTTCATAAAAAGCTTAAGGTACTTCACTTAGTCCCTATACCTGATTTCTTGATGATTAGTAAAAGAAAGTATTTCAAAAATCAAGTGTTTTAGTAGTTTAAACATAAAAATTATATTTGAGATTTTTGAAAATCGACGTGTCACTTTAGAGATTTTAAAATACACTTTCACAAGGAAGAAGGACTGATCGCAAATACTAAATGCCTTTATTTTTTAGTCACACAACCCAAAGACGAATAAGAATTCATATATATAGACATATAGTTAAGAAAACCGACAAAATGACATATATAGATGTCGAATACCCTATTTAACCGAATGAGTGGAATATCGACCTAATAGCATCATGAAAATACTTCAGCTACGATCTCAATGCCTTTCAGAGAAGGTCTTTCTAGCAATAGAATAGTAAAATATCACATTTGGCGTCTTAGGAATTTCCCAAAATTCGTGCAAAAAGGAAGGACGGAGCTTAGCCTTAACATACCTCTCCAACGAACGTCTGAATGCCTGTAGTTCCTTCACGAAAGTTGTTCCTTACGTCCTAATATATATATATATACACTATATATATGCAGCTTATACGCACCTATAAACAGTTCATAATTGAGTTTAAATTGGCAGATTTGCCATATGACCCTAACTTAATGAAACGTCCGTAGAACTTTGTAAAAACGATCATAAAAGAGTCCCAAGATGATTACCTTGGCAAACCAAGTATAAAGCCTGAAGAACCAGCAAGAACAACAAATTCCTATCTTCCAAAAATAGCTCCAAACACAGCTAATAGAAGGGGGGAAACGATTGCAAAGCGTAGAGATTGCGTTTCTAGGCACGGGGGCAGACTTTAACGATAGAAATCATTAAAAACGCACCTTAATCACTCAAGAACACCATGGAACCTTCTCTTCAGCTTGCTCACTATTTTGGGACTAAAATGAAATGTTTTGAGGTCTTAAAAGTCGAATTTGCCGACTAATACCACTTGTTTGACCCGACCCGGTTCGTGACCCAGTTTCAGCCAGGCAGTCCGCGGTAAAACAGTCCTAACTTTTTACTCCGATGTCGGTTTGATGTGAGGTTTTTTTGGTCGCGAAACAGACTTGTAGACCTTCAATTCAGTAGGTTGTGTGTCCCATAACTCTTTATATATTGGGAGAAATGACCTGACACATTTGACCCAAAGTTTAGAAAATTTATTAGAGAAATTTACGATAACTTTTGCCGACCTTTATTTCGCAACTTGCTTGACTCCAAAACTTAACATGTGACCAGTGTGATATTATAATACCTCATAACACATTATTCTTAGCATATTAGACACTCTTAGTCTTATCCCACAGGTGCAAGTTAACTTAAACCCTCCGAACGCGCGGGGTGCTACCCGAGCCATTTCTTTAACCACGAACCTTTGTTTAAGGGATTCCTTTGACCCAAAGCTTTAGTTTAGTTCCTTGATATTACCACACATTTTTCAGTCTTATTCTCCCAATGTGCTGTACCCAATCATATATACCTGATATAAGCACGCCACGTTACGTATATTACGTAAGAGAAGAGAGAAAAAAACACATGGGGTCTCACAGTCTCCCCCCCCCCCCCCAAGAACATTCGTCTGCGAATGAGTCATACAAGATAGTGATTTCATAATCCTTCAGCAGCTCTAGCCATCTCCTCTGATGCAAATTAAGGTCCTTCTGCTTGAACAGATGCTGCAAACTCCGATGATCAGTATATATCTCACAAGGCACACTGTAACAAATAATGACGCCAGATCTTCAAGGCGTGAACAATGGCAGCTAACTCAAGATCATGAACAGGATGATTTTTCTCATGTATCTTCAACTGTCTGGACGCATAGGAAATCACCCTCCGTCCTGCATCAATACCGCTCCAAGGCCAACTCTCGAGGCATCACAATA
>NW_017673939.1:0-8400 GCF_001879085.1 Nicotiana attenuata | reverse complement strand
AGAGACGGGATTAGGATCGCTTAAGCGGTCCCGCAGATGCGATTGGGGACCGCAGAAGCGGAAATTGGCCTTAAGTGAAAAGTTCGCAAAAGCGGATGTTGACCGCATAAGCGGAAGTCGCAAAAGCGGTATTTGGTTCGCAGAAGCGGAAATAACTGGCAGTTAAGTGAGATTTATCTTCTTCGCGAATTTTTGAAAGGGTAACATTTTGGACTCCTAACCTTGAGAACTTTGAGGCGATTTTGAAGAGGGTTTTGAGGGCTTTAATCAGGTATGGATTCTTGGACTTAGAGTTTGATTTTATGGTGATAAACATGGATTTAGACTGAATAATCAAGGAATCAAAGGTCAAAAATGGTGGTTTAGGGCTTGAACTTAAGAGAGTCTAAAATGGGGATTTGAGGGGTCAAATGGACTCCGATTTTTATAAATTCGATATGCATGGACTCGTGGCGAGACGAGGAATCTGGTGATGTGAATTTTGTAATTTTTCGAGAAGTGGGCCCGGGCCTCGAGTTTTGCCAACTTCATGATTTTTGGTGTTTTTCAAGTCCTTTCGATTGGGTTATGTTTCTTTGGCCTATAGTAATGTATTCCTTGTGGTTTTGACCAGATTCGGCACGCGAGGAGGTTGATTCGAGAGGAAAAGGCATAGCGAGCTAGACTTGTGGCCGGCTTGAGGTGAGTAATAGATGTAGATGATGACCTGAGGGTTTGAAACCCCGGTATATCGCATTGTGACGCTATATTGAGGCGAGACACGTACTCTATGATGAGTGCGGGGCCGTTTGTGATTCGAGACTGTGGCTTAGTCCGTCCCGAGTGATGCTCATACTGTGTTCTTGACTAGAGATTGATTGGTAATCATCCTACTTGGATTTCATGGATATATTTGGGCTTTGTGCCGATTATTTAAATCCTTCAGGGATTATGATCACTGTTTCCATGATACTTAGCATGTTAAATGATTTCAGTCCTGAGTTAATCATTGTTTTGAAATGTTCAGTCATATTTCTAAGATTTAAAAACTTAAACTACATTTTTCTGACGTTTGGAGCTGAGAGCTATTACTTAATATTGCCCGAGTGGCTTACTTGCATATTCTGGACTGAGCATGGATCGGGCTGCACGCCGCAGCGATGTTATGTCGATATTGCGCTTGGGCTGTAGGAGCCCCTCCGGAGTCTGAACCCCCACAGTGAGCGCGGGTACCCAAATGGATCGGGCTGCGCGCCGCAACGGTCATATGCATTGCATTGCATTCATGCATCGGTATTTATTTGCTTTACCTGTCATTTGATTTGCTGTTATCTCACCGTTAAATGTGCTGGCTTGCCAATTATAGCTTTACATTGTAATATTTCGTGATTTCTTATCTTCAGCCATTATCTATGCTTATTACTCACTGAGTTGGAGTACTCACTTTACTCCCTGCACCATGTGTGCAGATACAGGTGTTCCGGAGGCTTAGTAGAGTTGTTGCTGCTCTCCAGATTATCACAGAAGTTGTCGAGGTAGCTGCCTGGCGTTTGCAGGACCCGACTTCTTCCGTTATCCCTTTGCTTTCCCGCATCCTAGACTTTCATATGTTTAGATTTTGCTACTCAGTTGTAGTTAGAGGCTCTAGACTCGTGACCCCAGATCTGTTGGGAGTTGTATTGGCATTTGTTATGGTTTTTCCCCACTATTTCTGTCTATTACTACGGGTCGGAATTATGTTATCTGATAATTTAACTCTATTAATTGGTAATGGGTTGCGTATTTGGATTTGGGAATGTTTAAATGGTCGGGCTAGCCTAGCATTATGTTGGGCGCCATCACGATTGGGATTGGGGTCGTGACAAGTTGGTATCAGAGTCTAGGTTACTAGGCCTCGCGAGTCATGAGCCGGTTTAGTAGAGTCTCGCGGAGCGGTACGGGGACGCCTGTATTTCTCCTCGAGAGGCTGCAGAACCTTTAGGAAAACTTCATATTCTTGAAATTCTTGTCGTGCGGCTTTGTTGTTCCGAAAACTAAACTTCTGTATTCTATTCTCTCGCAGATGGCGAGAACTCGTGCTATCGGATGTGATAGACGACCACCAGTACCACCCACTAGCGGCCGTGGACGCGGTTGTGGTCGTGGTCGAGGCAGAGCAGCAGGGACAACACCTGTTGACCCACCAGTTGCCCCAGTTCAGGGCCAGACTCCAGTTGTTGATGCTCCAGCAGTACCTCTGTAGGCACCAACAGTGCCTATTGAGATTCCTGGCCTCCAGGAGGCTTTGGCTCAGATATTATCCGTTTGCACTGGCCTGGCTCAGGCAGTCTCAGCCACTACTGCAGCAGCTACCTCATTGACCGGGGGAGGTCATCAGACCCCCGCTGCTCGCACACCCGAGCAGGTGGTTCAGGGATTGCAGACACCGGGAGTTGCACCAATTGCTCCAGCTGCGCCAGTTTCCCCAGTTGCACTAGTTGCACCAGCTCCAGACTATGTGGTTCCAACTATGCCAGACGATGAGCAGCGTCGTCTTGAGAGGTTTGGTAGGCTCCAGCCTCCGGTGTTCAGTGGTGTTGAGAGCGAGGATGTCCAGGGTTTCCTTGACAAGTGTCAGCGTATGCTTCGCACCACAGGGATCTTAGAGTCGAGTGGGGTGGCATTTACTACCTTCCAGTTCTCAGGGCATGCATTTACCTGGTGGGAGGAGTTTGAGAGGCGTAGGCCTGTTAGAGCAGCGCCCCTTACATGGCAGCAGTTCTCCACTCTCTTTTTGGAGAAGTACGTACCGCAGTCTCGCAGGGAGGAGCTGCGTCGGCAGTTTGAGTGGTTGATTCAGGGAGATATGTCTGTGACCCAGTACGAGATGAGGTTTACGCAGTTAGCTCGGCATGCTACTTGGATGATCCCTACTGATCGGGAGAGGATTAGGAGGTTCATGGATGGCCTCAACTATTCACTCCGCATTTTGATGACCAGAGAGAGGGTTATGGGTGCCTCGTTCGAGGAGGTAGTTGACATGGCTCGAGAGATTGAGACGGTTCGCCGTCGGGAGCGTGAGGAGAGGGAGGCCAAGAGGCCTCGAGGTTCAGGTAGCTTCAGTGGTGCTCCGTCTAGGGGCCAGTTCCAGCGTGGCAGAGGTCGTTCCTTCAGGCCTCCTCAATCAGGTCGCCCAGAGTATAGTGGGGCTTCTTCAGGCCGTGATCATCAGGGATTTCAGCAGGGCCAGTCTTCACTTAGTGCCCTTCCAGCTCAGAGCTCTACTCCTGCCTCTTCAGCCCAGGGTTCCTCTGCAGCGAGGGGTTCGCTTTAGTCCCCTTATCCAGCACCGGGTAGTTGCTACGAGTGCGGTGAGTTTGGTCATATGAGGAGACAATGTCCTCGGCTTCGTGGTAGTCAGTCTCAGCAGAGGCATCAACCCTCATCTTCTGCTCCTGTTTCATCAGCACCTGCCCAGTCAGCTAGGGGTGGAGGCCAGGTAGCCAGGGGCCGCCCCAGGGGTGGAGGCCGGACTGGCGGTGGTCAGGCTCGATTCTATGCTCTCCCGGACAGGAGGGATGTCATTGTATCAGATGCTGTTATCACAGGTATTATCTCAGTCTGCCACAGGGATGCCTTTGTTTTGTTTGATCTGGAATCTACCTATTCCTATGTATCTTCATATTTTGCTCATCACCTGGGGACTAACCGAGGGTGTCTTGCTTTGCCTGTTCACGTATCTACCCCGGTGGGTGATACTATTATTGTGGATCATGTATATCGATCTTGTCTGGTGACTATTGGGGGTCTGGAGACCCGAGTTGACTTGTTGTTGTTGAGCAGGGTAGATTTTGATGTTATTCTTTGTATGGACTGGCTATCTCTGTACCATGCCATTCTAGACTGTCATGCCAAGACAGTTACGTTGGCTATTCCGGGTGTTCCAAGGATTGAGTGGCGTGGTATGACTGACTATGTTCCTAGCAGGGTGATTTCTTTCCTAAAGGCCCAGCGGATGGTTGGGAAAGGTTATCTATCGTATTTGGCTTTTGTGAGAGATGTCGGAGCTGAGACTCCTAGCCTTGTTTCTGTTCCCGTTGTGAGGGACTTCCCTGATGTGTTTCCTGCAGACCTGCCGGGCATGCCACCGGACAGGGACATTGATTTGGTGCCGGGCACTCAGCCCATTTCCATTCCTCCGTATCGTATGGCACCAGCGGAGTTGAGGGAACTAAAGGATCAGCTTCAGGAACTCCTAGATAAGGGGTTTATTCGTCCTAGTGTGTCACCGTGGGGTGCACCGGTCCTATTTGTGAAGAAGAAGGATGGCACAATGAGAATGTGCATTGACTACAGGCAGTTGAACAAGGTGACAATGAAGAACAAGTATCCACTACCGCGTATTGATGATTTGTTTGACCAGCTCCAGGGGGCAAGGGTATTCTCTAAGATTGACCTCCGTTCAGGCTATCATCAACTGAAGATCAGGGATTCGGATATTATGAAGACTGCCTTCAAGACTAGATATGGGCACTATGAGTTTCTAGTTATGTCTTTTGGGCTGACTAATGCCCCAGCCGCGTTCATGCATTTGATGAACGGCCATATCTAGATTTATTTGTGATTTTTTTTATTGATGATATCCTGGTGTACTCGCGTAGCCAGGAGGAGCACGCACAGCATTTGAGAGTGGTATTACAAAGATTGAGGGAGGAGAAGCTTTATGCGAAGTTCTCCAAGTGTGAGTTCTGGCTTGGTTCCGTGGCTTTTCTGGGGCACGTGGTGTCCAGTGATGGTATTCAGGTTGATCCAAAGAAGATAGAGGCGGTGCAGAGTTGGCCTAGACCGTCCTCAGCCACGGAGATTCAGAGTTTCCTCGGTTTGGCAGGTTATTATCGCCGGTTCGTCCAGGGTTTTTCATCTATTGCTTCGCCCTTGACCAAGTTGACGCAGAAGGGTGCACCATTTGTATGGTCGGACAAGTGCGAGGAGAGCTTTCAGAAGCTCAAACAGCTTTGACCACAGCTCCAGTGTTGGTTTTGCCATCAGCTTCAGGTTCTTACACCGTGTATTGTGATGCTTCAAGAGTTGGGGTCGGATGTGTGATGATGCAGGAGGGTAGAGTTATTGCATATGCTTCTCGTCAGTTGAAGCCTCATGAGAAGAACTACCCTGTACATGACTTAGAGTTGGCTGCTATAGTTCATGCTTTGAAGATTTGGAGGCACTACTTATATGGAGTATCTTGTGAGGTACTCACGGATCACCGCAGTCTTCAGCATTTGTTCAAGCAGAAGGATCTTAATTTGAGGCAGCGGAGGTGGCTTGAGTTACTCAAGGACTATGATATTACCATTCTGTATCATCCGGGGAAGGCCAATGTAGTGGCCGATGCTTTGAGTCGGAAGGCGGTGAGTATGGGCAGTTTGGCGTACATTCCAGTTGGGAGAGGCCCTTTGCAGTTGATGTCCAGGCTTTGGCCAATCGGATGGTGAGATTAGACATTTCGAAGCCTAGTCGGGTGTTGTCTTGTGTGGTTTCTCGGTCTTCCTTGTATGACCGCATTAGAGAGCGCCAGTATGATGATCCGCATTTGCTTGTCCTTAAGGACATGGTCCAGCACGATGATGCCAGAGATGTGACTATTGATGATGATGGCGTGTTGAGGATGCAGGGCCGGATTTGCATGCCCAATGTGGATGGGCTTCGGGAGTTGATATTAGAGGAGGCCCACAGCTCGCGATATTCCATTCATCCGGGTGCCGCAAAGATGTATCAGGATTTGAGGCAGCACTACTGGTGGAGGAGAATGAAGAAAGATATTGTGAGTTATGTAACTCGGTGTCTCAACTGTCAGCAGGTCAAATATGAGCATCAGAGACCCGGTGGTGTACTTCAGCAGATGGATATTCCAGAGTGGAAGTGGGAGAGGATTACTATGGATTTTGTGAGTGGTCTCCCTCGTACCTCAAGGAAATTTGACTCGGTTTGGGTGATTGTGGATCGGCTGACCAAGTCCGCGCACTTCATTCCGGTGTGTACTACCTATTCTTCAGAGCGGCTGGCAGGGATTTTCATCCGGGAGATCATTCGGTTGCATGGGGTCCCAGTTTCCATTATCTCAGATAGAGGTACTCAGTTTACTTCCCAGTTCTGGAGGACTTTTCAGCGGGAGTTGGGTACGCAGGTGGAGTTGAGCACCGTATTTCATCCTCAGACGGACGGGCAGTCCGAGCGTACCATTCAGATATTGGAGAACATGTTGCGTGCCTGTGTTATTGATTTCGGAGGTTCTTATGCTGAGTTCTTGCCACTTGCAGAGTTTGCCTACAACAACAGCTATCAGTCCAGCATTCAGATGGCACCGTATGTGGCCTTATATGGGAGACAGTGTAGATCTCCGGTTGGTTGGTTTGAGCCCGGCAAGGCTAGGCTATTGGGGACAGAGTTGGTCCAGGATGCCTTAGATAAGGTGAAAGTGATCCAGGAGAGACTTCGTACAGCTCAGTCGCGTCAGAAGAGTTATGCAGACCGGAATGTTCGAGATGTATCTTATATGGTGGGCGAGAAGGTCTTGTTGAAGGTTTCGCCCATGAAGGGCGTTATGAGATTTGGAAAGAAAGGAAAGTTGAGTCCACGGTTCATTGGTCCTTTTGAGATACTTAGGAGGATTGGGGAGGTGGCCTATATGCTTGCTTTGCCACCCAGCTTGTCGGGGGTTCATCCGATATTCCATATTTCTATGCTCCGGAAGTATGTTGGGGACCCGTCTCATATGTTAGACTTTAGCACGGTTTAGTTGGATGATGACTTGACCTATGATGTGGAGCCAGTGGCTACTTTGGGTCGTCAGGTTCGAAAGTTGAGATCAAAGGATATAGCTTCGGTGAAGGTGAAGTGGAGAGGTCGGCCCGTGGAGGAGGCTACCTGGGAGACCGAGTAGGATATGCGGAGCAGATATCCTCACCTATTTGAGGCTTCAGGTATGTTTCTTGACCCGCTCGAGGACGAGCGTTTGTCTAAGTTGGGGAGGATGTGACGACCCGGCCCATCGTCCCATGTGTTACCGCCCCGTTTTCCCCGTTTATTGCTTCTTAATGTTCCATTATCGGCATTTGGTGAGTTAGAGTCGAATTGGTTTGGCTTTGGTAGAAAATGAGACACTTGGTCTCTTTAGGGAAGGCTTATATTGGAAAAGTCAACCGGATGTTGGCTAACGAGTTAGAGGGCTCGGATGTGATTTCCGATGATTCGATTAGCTTCGCGGGATGATTTGTGACTTAGGAGTGTGATCGGAAGTGATTTTGGAGTTCCGGTGTAGAATTAGGCTTGAATTGGCGAAGTTAGTATTTTGGCGAATTCCGGTTGGTAGGTGAGATTTTGATCTGGGGCTCGGAATGGAATTCTGAGAGTTTCAGTAGCTTCGTTAGGCGATTTTGGATATGCGTGCAAAATTTCAGGTGATTCGGAGGTGATTTGGTTGGGTTTTTGATCGAATGTGGGTTTCGGAAGAATTTGAAGAACTTATGCTTGAAACTGATGAAAAATGAGGATTTTTGAGTTGTTGGATGTGTTTTTAAGATTGGAACTTGTTTGAATAGGTATTGGATCATGTCTGTGCTTTTGGTTGAGGTCCCGGGGGCCTCGGGGTGAGTTCGGGTGGTTAAACGGAAGGTTTTTGGAGTTTAATTGCAGGTTCAAGTTGCCGGTATCTGTTGGTTTCGCACCTACGGTTGTGGGGCCGCAGGTGCGGTCTCGCTGAAGCGGTTTGAGGAGCGCGGAAGCGGAAAACTTGGCCCTTGCCAGGTTCCGCAGAGGCGGGATTAGGATCGCTTAAGCGGTCCCGCAGATGCGATTGGGGACCGCAGAAGCGGAAAGTGGCCTTAAGTGAAAAGTTCGCAAAAGCGGACGTTGACCGCATAAGCAGAAGTCGCAAAAGCGGTATTTGGTCCGCAGAAGCGGAAATAACTGGCAGTTAAGTGAGATTTATCTTCTTCGCGAATTTTTGAAAGGGTAACATTTTGGACTCCGAACCTTGAGAACTTTGAGGCGATTTTGAAGAGGGTTTCGAGGGCTTTAATCAGGTATGGATTCTTGGACTTAGAGTTTGATTTTATGGTGTATAAACATGGATTTAGACTGAATAATCAAGGAATCAAAGGTCAAAAATGGTGGTTTAGGGCTTGAACTTAAGAGAGTCTAAAATGGGGATTTGAGAGGTCAAATGGACTCCGATTTTTATAAATTCGATATGCATGGACTCGTGGCGAGACGAGGAATCCGGTGATGTGAATTTTGTAATTTTTCGAGAAGTGGGCCCGGGGCTCGGGTTTTGCCAACTTCATGATTTTTGGTGTTTTTCGAGTCCTTTCGATTGGGTTATGTTTCTTTGGCCTATGTAATGTATTCCTTGTGGTTTGATCAGATTCGGCTACGCGAGGA
>NW_017673938.1:112357-114872 GCF_001879085.1 Nicotiana attenuata | reverse complement strand
GGCTAAGAGATTGCATAAGCGGTCCATGAGGGACCGGGGTAATTCCGCAAAAGCGGACGGGGTATCGCTTCAGCGGGTCCGCATAGGCGAATATGAGGCCGCAGAAGCGGAATGGTGAGATCCGCAGAAGTCAAAAGCGGAAGGCCAAGGATTTAATTAAAAACCGCATAAGCGGTCATATGGCCGCAGAAGCGGTCCCGCATAAGCGGTTACGGGACCGCAGAAGCGAAAATTGCTGAAGGGTTTTAATGAATCAGTGTTCGCGAATTTCAGAAGATAAGAAAACATTTTTACTCCGCCAAGAGAGCTTTTTGAGCAATTTGAAGAGGGTTTTCAACGGGTATTGATTTGAGGTAAGTCTCTTGACTAGAAAACACCATTTTATGGAAGAACCAACACCCAAATTCATGAAAGTGGGTAGAAATTGTGAAGAACTAGGGCTTGGTTTTTAAAAACGAATTTTTAGGATTTGAAAGGCCATTTGAGCTTCGTTTTCGGTAAACTTTATATGTACGGACTCGTGGCGAGACGAGGAATCCGTTGGTGTGATTTTCGGAATTTTTCGAGAAGTGGGCCCGGGGCTCGGGTTTTACCAACTTCGTGAATTTTAGTACTTTTCGAGTATTTTTGATTGGGTTATGTTTCTTTAACCCATATTTATGTATCCGTTGTGATTTTGACTAGATTCGACGCGCGAGGAGGTCGATACGAAAGGAAAAGGCATTGCGGACCATTCTACGGCCGGTTAGAGGTGAGTAGTTGGTGTATATGATGGCCTGAGGGTTTGAAACCCCGGCTTATCACATTGTGACGCTATTATAGGGCGTGACTCGCACCCCATGGTAGGTGCGGGATTGGTTATGACTGGGGATTGTGATTTGGTCCATCCCGAACAAGAGTGTTTCCATATTGGCGACTGATACGCACCCTGTATTGAATATATCTGGGCTTATTGCCGTGTTTGGGGCCTTGTGCCGATCTGTAGCATCCTTAGAGGATGAATGTCATTATGATAGCATGCTTTGTGTAATCATTGATCTCAGTCCTGTGTTTAATCACTGTTATGAAATGCTAAGTCACTTTTTCTGAAGTTAAATATCTAAAGTATATTCTTCTTAATAAATTGGAAATTGGGAAATTAATTGAATCTGTTACGTGACTCATATGCATATTGTGGACTGAGTATGGATCGGGCTGCACGCCGCAGCGAATGGTATGATTATATTGCGCTTGGGCTGAAGAAGCCCCTCCGGAGTCTGTACACACCCCAAGTAAGCGCCGTCGACGTTAAATGGATCGGGCTGTACGCCACAGCGTGTTCATGTGCATTGCATTGCATCCTTACATTTTACTTGACTGTTATATTTGAAGTTGTTTTGCTGTTGGTTCGTAGTAAGGTGTCGGACTGTTAGTTTTAGCTTTGCTTTGTGGCATTTCGTGGATTTCTTATCTTCAGACATTTTATATGCTTATTACTCACTGAGTCGGTAGTACTCACCCCTACTCCCTGCACCTTGTGTGCAGATTCAGGTGCACCGGAGGCTTAGCTGAGCAGTCTTTGTTTTCCAGAGCTTATCAGAGTTGTTGAGGTAGCTGCTTGACGTTCGAAGGACCTGACTACTCTTCCTATTTCAGTTTTATTTATATATATACATTTCCAGACTTGAGTATTTTCGTTCAGATATTGTTATTCAGATTGTTTTAGAGGCACTAGACTCGTGACCCCAGATCTTTTGGGAGAGTTTTTATCAGACTTCGTATTTCTCAGTATTATTCTTCGATACATATTGGATTATTATTCTAAAACTATTATATTCTCTTTAAATTGTCGGTTTTGAGGTTGACGGTTGATTTGGGAACGACTGTGGTCAGGCTTGCCTAGCAATTGTGTTGGGCGCCACCACGACCGGGTTTGGGGTCGTGACAAGTTGGTATCAGAGCCTAGGTTACTAGGCCTCGCGAGTCATGAGCCGGTTTAGTAGGGTCTCGCGGATCGGTACGTAGACGTCCGTATCTATCCTCGGGAGGCTACAGAACCTTTAGGAAACACTTCACTTTCTTGAAATTCATATCGTGCGGCTTGTTATTATGAAAACTAAATTTCCGTATTCTATTCTCTCGCAGATGGCGAGAACCTGTGCTAACGGACGTGGCGGACGACCACCAGTGCCACCTAGAGGCCGTGGTCGCGGTAGAGGCAGGGGAGCAGGGACAGCACCTGCTGACCCACCAGTTGACCAGGCTCAGGGTCAGATTCCAGCACCAGTTGACCAGGCTTAGGTCAAATTCCAGCTGTAGATGCTCCAGCAGCACCTGTTCAGGCATCGGCAGTGCCCATCGTGATTCCTGGTCCCCAGGAGGCTTTGGCTCAGATCTTGTCCGTCTGCACTGGCCTGGCTCAAGCGGTTTCAGCCACTACAGCGGCGGCTACTCTCAGACTGGGGGTGTCATCAGACCCCCGATGCTCGCACACCCGAGCAGGTTGTTCCAGGGGCTTACAGGACACCTGGGGGTA
>NW_017673938.1:73515-108694 GCF_001879085.1 Nicotiana attenuata | reverse complement strand
GCGAGAAAGTACTTAAAACCATTACGAGTTGGTATAAAACAAGACCTCAAAGTGCCCACATGGATAAGTTCGAAAGAATGAGACGTCTTAATGCATTTATCGAGGAGAAGTGACCTGGGTTATCTAGTCACATGGACAAGTGGAGCAGGTAGATGATTGTTTAGGAAAAACTCTCATAAGAAGTGCGAGCAATATCTTTTTATCCTAACAAAAGGAACATGTCCTCATCCTTAATGCTACAAGACTTCCTCTTTGATGCCATGAAACATAAATGAATTCTACAATGAGAGTTATCAGATGAATTAGATAGTAGGGTAGCAAAACTAATGATCACCATTTGGAACCAACGAGCTTAAACCAAGTTGAAGACATTAGAAGTCTGTAGGAAAGGAGAAATTTGCCCACTCTCGGGGCTCTTGTAGAGTACATAAAAGTGAGGTTAATTAAATCATATCATATAGTTGGATAACTAGTCGAGACATTGAGATGATATAGTATTGAAGATTACGGGTAAACAACACATGATGCAAGACAAATTACAGAAAGTGAGAGAGCCTTATGGAAGTAACCTTTACATTGTCTCTGTATGCAGTCACGTGATGTATAGCTCTAGAATTCAAAAATCCAATTGTGTTTAGCAACTCAACATCATAATGGAGCATTACAACACACTTCCATACAACCAGCTATTACAATCCACGTTGGAAGATGCTATAAGACTTGACTGAGAGAAAGGTTTTGACATACGAATGTGTTTGATAGCATCCTAGGAATAGTTGTTATCAGTGTTACTAGGTGTATTTCTCCTTGGCCAACCCAAAATCAAAAGGCGAGACTTAGACTGATAAGCAGATCGTTGGACTAGCACAAGTGTAGATAATCCATTATCGGAAAGAGATCATTCAGTTTCAGCAATTACGATATGCTATCAACCCTTGATGAATCTTGAAGTGATATGAGAACCCAATGAGATAGTATAGAATAATCATGGAGGGTTTGCAGATGTTCTGTAACGACCCGACCCGTCGTTACGGGAGTTACCGCCCCGTTTTCCCCGTTTTATGCTTCTATATGTTTCATTATATGTGTTTGGAGAATTTGAAGTAATTCGGATAGAGTTCGGTTAGAAATGAGACAATAAGTCTCTTTATGAGAAGGTTAGTTTGGAAAAGTCAACCGAATGTTGACTTATGAGTTAGAAGGCTCGGAATGGATTTTCGATGATTCGACTAGTTTCGGGGGATGATTTGTGACTTAGGAGCGCAATCGGAATTGAATTTGGAGGTCCGGTGTAGAATTAGGCTTGAATTGGCTAAGGTTGGATTTTGGCGAATTCCGGATGGTAGGTGAGATTTTGATCCGAGGGTCGGAATGGAATTCCGAGAGTTGCATTAGCTCCGTTAGATGATTTTGGATATGCGTGCAAAGTTTCAGATCATTCGGAGGTGTTTAGGTCGGGTTTTAGATCAAATGCAAGTTTCGGAAGTTTTAGTTTAACTTAGGCTTGAATCCGTGGTAATTCGATGATTTTGGTGTTTATGATAGTGTTTTTATGTTACGAGCAAGTTTGAATGAAGTAATAGAACATATCTGTGCATTTGGTTGAGGTCCCGAGGGCCTCGGGGTGATTTCGGATGGCTAACGGGGAGTTTTGAACATGAAAAAGTGCAGCAGAAATTGAAGAGGAATTTTCCTCTATGCGATCGCGTAGGTATGCCTGCGATCGCATAGAAGGTTCAGAGGGGGATGAAGATTTGCTCTATGCGATCGCATATAGGGGTCTGCGATCGCATAGGTTGAGGAGATTGGGCAGTGCGTCGCGTGGGAAGTAATGCGATCGCGTAGAAAGGGGAGACAGTGCTATGCGATCGCATGGCCTGTCCTGCGATCGCGTAAGAGGAATTGAGGGCCTGGAAATTTTGGCCTATGCGATCGCAGGGGTAGTGATGCGATCGCATAGGGGTCGCTACAGTAATCTGGCAGAATGTTTAAAACCCTTATATCCGTGACCCACATTATTTCTCCACCATTTTTACTCCGCCAAGAGAGCTTTTTGAGCGATTTCAAGAGGGTTTTCAATGGGTATTGATTTGAGGTAAGTCTCTTGACTAGAAAACACCATTTTATGGAAGAATCAACACTCAAATTCATGAAAGTGGGTAGAAATTGTGAAGAACTAGGGCTTGGTTTTTGAAAACGAATTTTTAGGATTTGAAAGGCCATTTAAGCTCCGTTTTCGGTAAACTTTATATGTACGGACTCGTGGCGAGACGAGGAATCCGTTGGTGTGATTTTCGGAATTTTTCGAGAAGTGGGCCCGGGGCTCGGGTTTTACCAACTTCGTGAATTTTAGTACTTTTCGAGTATTTTTGATTGGGTTATGTTTCTTTAACTCATATTTATGTATTCGTTGTGATTTTGACTAGATTCGACGCGCGAGGAGGTCGATACGAAAGGAAAAGGCATTGCGGACCATTCTACGGCCGGTTAGAGGTGAGTAGCTGGTGTATATGATGGCCTGAGGGTTTGAAACCCCGGCTTATCACATTGTGACGCTATTGTAGGGCGTGACTCGCACCCCATGGCAGGTGCGGGATTGGTTATGACTGGGGATTGTGACTTGGTCCATCCCGAACAAGAATGTTTCTATATTGGCGACTGATACGCACCATGTATTGAATATATCTGGGCTTATTGCCGTGTTTGGGGACTTGTGCCGATCTGTAGCATCCTTAGAGGATGAATTTCATTGTGATAGCATGCTTTGTATAATCATTGTTCTCAGTCCTGTGTTTAATCACTGTTATGAAATGCTAAGTCACTTTTCTTGAAGTTAAATATCTAAAGTATATTCTTCTTAATAAATTGGAAATTGGGAAATTAATTGAATCTGTTACGTGACTCATTTGCATATTGTGGACTGAGTATGGATCGGGCTGCACGCTGCAGCGAATGGTATGATTATATTGCGCTTGGGCTGAAGGAGCCCCTCCGGAGTCTGTACACACCCCCAGTGAGCGCCGTCGATGTTAAATGGATCGGGCTGTACGCCACAGCGTGTTCATGTGCATTGCATTGCATCCTTACATTTTACTTGACTGTTATATTTGAAGTTGTTTTGCTGTTGGTTCGTAGTAAGGTGTCAGACTGTTTGTTTTAGCTTTGCTTTGTGGCATTTCGTGGATTTCTTATCTTCAGACATTTTATATGCTTATTACTCACTGAGTCGGTAGTACTCACCCCTACTCCCTGCACCTTGTGTGCAGATTCAGGTGCATCGGAGGCTTAGCTGAGCAGTCTTTGTTTTCCAGAGCTTATCGGAGTTGTTGAGGTAGCTGCTTGACGTTCGCAGGACCTGACTACTCTTCCTATTTCAGTTTTATTTATATATATACATTTCCAGACTTGAATATTTTCGTTCAGATATTGTTATTCAGATTGTTTTAGAGGCTCTAGACTCGTGACCCCAGATCTTTTGGGAGTGTTATTATCAGACTTCGTATTTCTCAGTATTATTCTTCGATAAATATTGGATTATTATTCTAAAACTATTATATTCTCTTTAAATTGTCGGATTTGAGGTTTACGGTTGATTTGGGAACGACTGTGGTCAGGCTTGCCTAGCAATTGTGTTGGGCGCCACCACGACCGGGTTTGGGGTCGTGACATGTTCATAATGAGTTCTTCATGGATTTCAACTTGAGAACTACCCAGATGCTAATGAAATACAGAAGAATATGAGAAACATGCGTTGTGCTATAATAACCCCCAAAGGTGTGTTTGGTCTTGACGGAGAGCCTAGTAAGGGTCCTTACGAGATAGAAAGTGTTATCATGACTCATGGAAGGATATGTTCTCTCATGGTTATCGAACAAGTGTGGGGAAATTGGCACAATGGATTCACTAACTAAAGAACACAATGAACACATGTTATGGAGGTGTAAAGAGAAAGTAAACATTTGTTATGAGCTGGACATGCTTCTGCTACATTAACTCCCAACTGCAATATACGACCATGCCACAAGCAACCACAATACTAGGACAAAGTGAGCTACTTACTGCGGGATGTCCCAAGTGGATACGAAAGTTATGGCGACACATGATCTTTCTATGACGTAGATGTGAGGATCTCAATTTTTAGAGAGACTTTATGCCCACGGTGACCATTTCGATTGACGTGCACTCATGTGAGGTGTTATGGTATGCTCTTATGTTACTAGGCAGTGAGAAGATTTCATGATGATGTTCGCAAGAGAGTATATTGAGTGTTCAAACCATATAAGCCATATACACAGCTGAGTAAAAGAGTGACTCGAGAAGGATTGCAACGCTGGGATGCATTGCATGGAACTTAACACCACATAGGTAAACTTTACGACGGTGCATGTATAGGCACAAGAGAGTAGATGTTGTCCATTTCAGTAAAATATTCTGTAAGAAATTCATCAGGTGTAGTCCCTTGTTAAGAATTTAGAAAATGCAAGTCGGAAGTATTAATCCTAGAGTCATAACTCCATTCAAGGAAACAATTATAGAACTTAATTCCACAAGAGTGTAAATAAGAGGATTTGTAATATAGTGGATTCACGAATAATGCGTCTCGTTCAAAGAGTCGATACATGCAATGTTTTGTTATTCAACAGCTTGTTAAGACCTTGTATGAGAATTCTTCAATATGGATGTACATACACAATGGGTAGAAATTCTGATTTGACTCACTAACGATGTTGGGTTGATAGGGAAATAGCTTAATCGATACCCCTCGACTCTACATCTCTAACGTACGTAGGTAACATACTGATATACCACATGATCTGATGGTGCAGAGACATCAATAGGGACAAGGACACTCCCCTCTTAGCGATATGTTTTACCAATCCATCCACAGCTCAATACATTCTCCTAACAAGTCCTTGTGCAATCCACTCGGACTCAATGGTGGGATCAATCCCTCCTCACATGCTTCAAATTCGCGGATAATGGTATCAAGGTTACCAATCTTGAGAATAAGACTTAGAGAGGAAATCAGCTCCCTAACTTAAGCTCTATAGCATGTTTGGAGTATCAAAGAAGGGTCGAATTCCTAAATATCTAAATAGCCTCCAACTTATAGATGTGGTCGACAACACACCGATAAGAAGGACTCTACTAGACACGGCTCCGAGACATCCTAGGATACTTTAAAACCTTAGGCTCTGATACCAAGTTTGTCACGCCCCAAAATCCGAGGAGCGCAACCGGCGCTCAACCGAGTAAACCCGACCGAGCAAGCCTATTAGGTCTCATTCTACCCAAACTAACTCATGAATAAATAGGAGATGGACTCCATTAATCAAATTCTATAAACATATCACAAACGATTTCCATTTCATTTTCATTAGTAACTTCATTCGCCACTTTAAAGGTATTACAAGTTTTATACATCATTGCCAAACATCAATATTTCTATTTTAAATTCCCATGCCCGACACTACCCACAACCTGTCTACGGAGCCTCTAAATACAACTAAAGAATAATATGGAAATGCTGGCAACAAGGCTCCGGCTATACCTTACACAAATACAAAAATAGAGTCTGGAGAAAAAGCGGCATGAGCCACGCAGGTCCCCGAGAGGAAAGGGCTCACCAATACAGCTGACGGAAAGTGGATGAGGTGCTACTGTCGGTGGACTGGAGTACCTGCTATAGAACCACCTGCAATCATAACACGAATGTAGCGCCCCCGGCAAAAGGGACGTCAGTACATTTGAATTGTACTGGTATGTATGAACAAACTTTACCCCAAGTAAAATCAAATAACACACAAGTAACAGACATCAATAGAATCAACGATCAAATGCACGGGAAAGAAACAGTCAAAGCCAAACAAGTTTCACAATCTCTCCTTTCCCCCTTCAACATTATCACATCAATGATTTCACAATTTTCTCATATTTTCATTTCAATAGTTATTTCGATTACTTTTCACCCTTATTACCTCAGCCACCCATATCACCACAACCCACACCTTATTACTTCGTGTTGCGGCGCGCAACCCGATCCCACCGAACAATCACAACTAACAAACAATACCACCACAATAACAATTCACAAGGACGACAACAACAAATCTCAAGGACAACAACAACAATTCTTCAAGGAATAGCAGCACAATTCACAAGGATTTTCATAACCATCAATGCCTATTTCCATCTTTTTCAACAGCCCAATGTACAATTTATGTCACAACGATAGTTTCCCACGTCAAGCCACACATGATATTACCACAGTTGTTTTAATTGCACCAATTACGATTCCTTTCCATCATTTGTTTCACGGTTCTTACCACATAACACATTCACAATCACAACTTGGTTTATTGCCATCTACTTGCACTATCATATCGGAAGACTTAACCAACAACGTTCAAGGCACATTAATCACAAGAATTCACAAATAGTTCACATAAGTAAACACATACTTCCATGTCGACATCCTCAAGCTTTTACAACCTTTGCACATAACAAGATAGGCACATCAAATTACTTCTCACAATCACATATAACTTGGTGGTATGGAAATCAACTAAGGCAATCAATTCACATATTTTCATACAAGGTACACATACCGTATGCTCGTCACAACAAGGGAATTCTACAAGAGTCAAAGTTAGCCATACATACCTCGTTTAAGCTTTCCTTAAGTTACTACGATGTTTCGGAAATTCTAGCAATCCCAATCTACTTGAGACATAACAAAATAGAACACAAATTAGGAAGGTATTCATGGTTTCAACTCATTTTAGCATTTTATCGAACACTAGTTGAGCATCTTGATTTTTAATCTCTTTTACAAGACTTCCTTCATTCCCCAACCCCATCTTTATTTATCTATATACATCAATCTTCCCACAAGCCTAATTTGTACATGCATGTATACATAATACTATTACCCCAAGAATCATACCTCAATAACCCATCTCACAATCTCTACAATACCAACACAACCTAGGTTAGGCACCTAGGGCTTCCAATCACTATCCCATGAGTTACAATACTTAATCCATACTCATATTTCGATAATAACTCCATATATGTAAGTCTAAGGTGTAGGATTTACCTTTTTGGAAGAAATCTTGCGAAACCCTTCTTTGGGTTCTTGAAGGAATTTCTTGAAAAATCTAAGTGTTTACGTGAAGATTTCATCAATATTAGTGTATAAATGATGGAATTTCACACCAAGATCATAAGGATTACTTACCTTGAAGATGGGAGGGGTTGGAGGTCTTGGTAGGATGAAGAAATCTTGCCAAATTCGAGCTTGAATGACAAAAATGAAGGAAAGGTGATACCCCCTTCAGTTTTTACACTGACCAGGGGTATTTTAGACATTTCACAGGTTCCCCCGCGGTCCGCGGCGTTCCACCGCGGTCCACCCCGCGGTTCCAGGCAGGAAGCCCCGCGGTCCACCCCGCGGCCGCGCGCCTGGTCGCGCTGGTGGCGCATGTCCAGCAAAATGGTCGTAACTTTCTGTATACACCTCCAAATGACAAACGGTTTGATGCGTCGGAAACTAGACTCAAAGGGATTTAATTTGATAGGTTCTACATCCCACAACTCCTCATATACACGAAGATATGCTCGTCCAAAGTATGTACTAGTGCAAGCTCATTTGGAATTTTAGCCTATTATGAACTTTTCCAATTTTCTTAGACTTAGGCCTTTCCTTGGACCCCAAATTACTTACCATAAGACTTATACACATATTTACCAAATCCAATTGATGTACACCATGTTAATAGCACATAAAGATATTATAATAAGCCTACGTGACACCACGAAATCCTAAACTACTTAGCGAAAATTTCCGGGGCCTTACACAAAAGCCCAGGACTGTCCCAAGTTAACCCTGCAAGTCCTCCTATTTCCTCTAGAAGCGGCGTCATTTCTATGTCACTGAAACGAAACACCGCTCTTTCACTATCCCAGAATAGAGTAGCAGCTTCAATCAGTTTGTTGTTTGGCTCAATATATAGCAGGGACGGCAAGTTACCCAGGTACATTTTCACGTGCTTTTTTTCACTCGAGGAGAGATCTTCCCACCAATCTAGCAACAATGGGGAGATATTTCTAACCATACTGAATCTGGGGACCTCATGCCTCATTTCCT
Source organism: Nicotiana attenuata (assembly GCF_001879085.1). NCBI lineage: Eukaryota > Viridiplantae > Streptophyta > Magnoliopsida > Solanales > Solanaceae > Nicotiana > Nicotiana attenuata. The sequence continues at coordinate 100,545 of NW_017673938.1, read as the reverse complement.
GCAAAACAAAGGGTTAGACCTAACCCCCACCAAACTCGACTATTTATACATTTATGATCAGCATATCGGCATTTAGTTCTCCAAATTAATGCACATAACGTGGTTGCGTCCGTTGGGATTATGGAAAACCCGATGGACTTTGGATAAGGCTTATCTTAAAGGATCATTATGTGGACAACATAACTGACCCGACTAGGTTTGACCATGATGCATGCACAATTTAAATAGGTAATGTTTCTATGGTATTTTAGACTGATACCCTCAAGCGGACAACTTGAGGGTAAAGGCGCGGAACTGTTGACTGCACCGCTGATCGACTGGTTTTACCGCAAATAAGCCTTTCCGAATTTAAGGGCAGTAAATAGGAAGAGCGCAACCACTCATTAAAGCGTTGCTATAGGATTTGATACGCACGAGTGGAACATGATATGGAACATGATTTATGCAGCAGTTAATAACAAGTATGCAAGTATTTTCACGTAGGAAGAAATAAATACAACATTTAAATAATTGAAAAGACAGTTACAGAGGAAGGAAAACAAGGAGACAAGTCAGTTTTCAGGGTAATAAAGGAATCATAAATGCTTAAAATAGACAGTGAAATTCAAATAAGGGAGAAAGGTACGGGATAAAGCATGCTTGGACTAATTTGTAAAGACAAGTTTGTTATGGTAAGAGCCTTAAAATATCCCCAGTAGAGTCGCCATGCTGTCGCGCCCCCTTTGTTTTCCCTCCTCGCGGGGAGAAGTTCGGGTTTCGACATTCACGGGGTGTAATGACTCATTTCCTTTTGGGAATTGGGTATTTGAAGAGTCGCCACCTAACGGATTATGGTGCGTTAGGGCACCTAGAGCGATTAACTCTTGGGTTGGTTTGCATTACCAGAGATTAGGGTAAGGGCGCGAAGTAACCTCAAGGGGAAGGTGTTAGGCACCCTTCTTGGTCCACAACTGTGGTTCCCGGCCGAACTTATATTCACAAATTAGTCCATATATGAACAATTGAAGCAAATAATTGCAAGTAAAGCATGTTGGGCATTGTATAAAATAAGAATTTAAACAGGTTTTAAAAAAAAGGAAGATAAAGTTTTAAGCAAAGAGGATTTGGGGGAGAGGGAGGTCCTAGGTTGGTTAGCCTATAGGATCACATCAGTACAATGCCCGGTAATCACTCCTTGAAAAGGGGCTACGCATGGCATTAGCGCACCGGTAATCATATCCATGTCTACCCTTCCCATCCCTTTATTGGTCATGCAAAGCGAGTGTTGGTCACGGATTCCTACCGCGTGCTGCTACCCGTCCCTTCTTAGTGGTCCCGGAGGGAGTTAGGACCTCTACCTATAGGTAGTTCTAGATAAACCCCTAAGGTTTTTAAAGGTGAAAATTCTAAGTCGACAAGCAAAACAATTAGGACTTTGAGCAAACAAGAACGAGAAGGAGTAGATAAAGGCTCAATTTTCCTCCTCAAGTAAACATACAAGCAGCACGACTCGAACACAGTTAAGGTCTTTATTAATCAAAGTCCTAAACCAGGATCTCTAAGTGACTGTGCGAAAACAGACCAAACGTTTATACCCGGAAGTTATAACCTAGAAGTTGCGTAGGAACTCTTTTTTAATATTATCAGACTCAGAAATGTTAAACGACAGAAAGAGCTTCAGGGGAGTGCAGTTTTGAAAATTCCCTAAGGCTTGCCTATATGCAGCATACTTTCGAAATAGACTTCTTTAATACCTATAAGCATGGTATCTAATGAGATTAATGCAATTTTGAAAGAACTTGTTTCAAAAAATGCTTGACACTTAATAAGACCAATTTTAGAAATGAACTAGGCGTGATGAAGTTGATTTATTCGGCCAAATTAAATCACCAGACGAAATTGTGAGTGTAGATCCCTATAAACATGATATCTAGGCGTATTACTGATTTTAGCAACATACAGAAGACTTATTAGAACTGAATCGGAGTTGAGTCCTATAGGCATGGCATCTATATCTGAATTGATTTAAGGCATGATTGTTGGGACCTATAAACATGGTCTCTAACATGAAAGAATGCAAAACCTTATGAACATGATTTCTATCTGATGCAAACGAAATTAGAAGTGAGATCCTATATGCATGATTTCTATTAGGCAAGCAAATCAGATTTAAAAGAGTAAATCCCTATGAGCATGTTTTCTATTGTGCAAAGCAGGCAGATTTAAAAAGTAAGATCCTAAGAGCAGGATTTCTATCCATATTACCCCATAAAGTATACATCTACCCACCCTTTTTACGAAATATCCCAAATATCTGTTTACAAATTATTACAGGCCAATGAATGAATTACATAAGTAAAATAGAAAATCAAGAAGTTATTCTATAGGGAGCCTACAATTAGGCCCAAGTTTCCCAAAGCCTCCAATGGTCTCGTAAGCCTCAATTCCATAGACAAATCAGAGTCTAGGTGCATCAAAGTTCCCTAAGGGCCTCAAGGACCCCGGGCAATGCTTACACCTAGACTTAGCAACCAAGAATTGAACAAGTGCAGTGTGGAAAGGCCAGCCTCAGTTTGCCAGAGTTTAGAGGGCTCTCAAGAGGATCCCAAGGCAGTACACATACTAGAGGGGGCAGAAGTTATTGACTAAGAGTAAAGTGGAAATGCAGGACACAAGTTGAAAAGGGTTATTAAAGACTGTACTGGAAAGTCTGTTTCGAAAGCAATTAGTAAAGCAACAAAGATTGTTTGAAAAGAGGTTGGAGTAGTAAACAAGCTTAAACACCTTAAGAAAAGATCACACACAACTATTTTACAGAATTTAGTAGTCATACAGGGGTCAAGGAATTGGGGATACATAGACATTTTGGCTGCACAACCCAGCAAAGATCTTAAGACTGGTTTGGACATGCTCAGAGATAGTTGACTCTGGCATAATCACACACCAGTCAGGAGAAATACAAACACATAGAAGGGGTGATAAGGATTCGGGGATTCATAGGATGGTAATCATACAAGAAATAAAAGACAATTGACAAGCATGCTTTGAAACACACATAAGGGGATACATTAGTCCAGAGGGAAGGGGAGACATTAGTCCAGAGGGAAGGGGAGACATAACAGCATGCTGATAAGGCAACTTAACTACAAGTTCCACAACAGAACCACAAGTAGAAGCAAACTAGAAATAAAAGAAACTGAAACAATAAGAGAAGCATATTGTTGTTGGAGCTTTAAATCAAAACTAGGACATACCACTGAAGGTAGAAGTAAGCAGAATGAAAGAACCAAAGTGCACAGATGATTAGCCTTGGCTTTCAGCCAGCTAATAGTAGCAAATAGCACAAGAGAGAGAGGGAGAGCAGAGATTTTAGTAAGAGAGGTAGTTTTTGAAAACCAGTGTTTTTCTGTGTTAATGAAAGACTTAGAGTATTTATAGTTGAAAAATAGGTAGTAAAACAAGGTAAGAATCATAGTAGTATAATAATTGAATAACTCAGAATCAATCAATTAGAGAATCAAGGAAGTACTCCCTTAAGTTAAGGGAATCAAATCAAACGGGAAGATTTAGTATCATATAAGGCAAGAAGAAAAATCAGTGCATGACTAAATAAGGAAGGGGTCAAGGTTAAGTAAGCATAGAGTAGTCGATTAGGACTAAATTCATAAAACCTCAATTAAGGAAATGACTTAGTAAAAATAAACTTCCATAGCAAATAAGGTAATGAAATCAGTCAATTTAAACAACCGAAGTTTTAAAAGAAAATCTTTCAATCAAATCATCAATTAAGGAAATCAGAATCAATCAAGAGGGAGTCATGATTCTGTATTTTGAACATATAAATAGAGAAGATCAAACAGACGTAGCAAATAGCAAGGTTAGTCATATTGACAGAGAGAAGCAAGAGATGAACAAGCAAAATGAGCACAGTCATACAGAAGTGACATAAGTAGCTAAGGATTCAGTAAAACACATTCGAAGCATGGTAACCACGGAAGATTAACAAGAGTCAAGTAAATAGGCTAACACACAGAACCAAAGCAAAGAATATCTTAGAAATTAGGGCTTTTAAGAGAGTTGAGTTAAAAAGGCAGTAAGAACATAGGATCAATCAAAACAAGCATGGAATGAAGTTTAATCATAAAGATAATCGATTAAAACAAGTATTGAAGAAATTCCGAGAAACCCTAAATTTTAAAGGAAGTAAAACGGTTTAAAGTTGAGGATTTTTCAGAAGAAGCTTGAGAATAATGCAAATCATAGGAAGAAACAGACATAAAGCGTTAAAAAAGAGCACAGATCTAAGAGATTCCAACAGGAGTTAGGGTTTCAAAGGAAACCCAAATAGAAATAAGAGAACCTGTTGCAAACTTCACAAATCGTAACACATATGGTGTGATTTTTCCCAAAGTCACACCAGAGAAGCCTCGAACAACAGAAACAGAAACCCTAGGTCCAAATCGACATGGCCTAGGACCCTTGAGGGCCTTAGAGATGATGAGCAAGGCGATGAGAGACCCATTGGAGGCTTGGGGTTAAAAGGAGGTCGCCGGAGATGACCGGAGAAGGAGGCGTTTGACAGAGTCTAGGGTTAGGTTGAGAGAGAAGACCGGAGATGAGAGGGTTTGAGGGTGGCGGAATTAGAAGAGTGATTTGGGTTAGGGGGTCTTTAGCATTAAAAAAGGAAGGGGCTTGTTTGGATCGTTGATCTGGGAGATCAACGGTCAGGATTCAACTGGGTAGGTGGGTTCCGGGTTTGGGTAAGGGTTAATAGGGTCTTGGGTCGGGTTATTTAATTAGAAGGTTGGGCCGAGAATTGGTCCGATTTTGGCTACAATTGAAAGCCAAATTTGGCTATAATTTAAATAGACAATTTTTCCCTATTATTAATTTTAATAAATGATACGTAATTTTTGGAAAATAATTTAAGGTGCCAAAATGATTAAAAATACATAATTAACATTTTAAAAATATAGGAACCAATTTTGTGCATATAAAATATAGTTATACATTAAAAGGGATAACATTGCAATTATATGCAGTTTACCTTAAAAATACTAAATGTAATTATAAAAATGCATGAAAAATATACTAGCCATATTTTGATATAAGTATAGAAATTAAATGAGTAAATCATCATAACAATAATTTGGAAAATATTTATTAGGGTTTTATGGATAAAAAAAAGGGGGAAAATAAATCAATTTAAACCCTTTAAATTATGGGAAAAATAATAAAAACCTTGTACATGCTTATATATGCATATATATGCTATTTTGAAGGTATTTATACATATTTAATATATATACGGACAAATTGGGTATCAACACCGAGTGCGGAGTGACTGGGAGGCATGAGTGATGGTGAGGTTTGCCCGAGGGGCTGTATCTGAGTGATGGTGAGCTTTGCCCGAGGGGCTGTATACGAGTGATGTTTTATGGTTTTCACCATTTTTCTCACTTTAGCATTGAAACTTGTTCTAAAACTGTTGAAAGATGTTTTCAAACTGATTTTACTGGAACTGGATTTAAGCAAGCCGATGTGATTCAATTTATGGTTTTAAAGGCATGCTATATTTACTGAGTTATTGTGAGATGAACTTTACATGCATTATTTCTTGTCACTACTTCACAGCCTTTATTTACTGTTGTTACTTACTGAGTTGGTGAACTCACATTACTCCCTGCACCTTGTGTGCAGAACCAAGCATTTCTAGACGCGTTAGCGAGTGTTGATTGTTCGGTTGCAGATCTATCGGAGTTAGCAAGGGAGCTGCCTGGCGATCACAGCCCTGCTTTCCTCCCTCTTTATCTTCCCTTAGTTGTATTCAGTTATTTCCAAACTATGTTAGTCTTGATATTGTTGGACGATTGTAGTAGATGTTCATGACTAGTGTCACTCCGATATCGGGCTTTCTTTTCCGCACTTTTGTTTTGATTTGAAGTCCTTACGAAGGTTTTATATTAAATATCTTTGAAACTATCTTTGAAATAAAAAATATCGGTTCATTTTGGTAGTGTGTCGGCTTGCCTAGTACCACGATAGGCGCCATCACGACAGGGTTAGTTTTGGATTGTGACAACAATGCCCAATAAAAGTTTGCTGCATATTGTGAAGTGCTGCTGGTGAAGGAGATGAGTTCTGAACTGAGAGGTAATATTTCTTGCGTGCATTTTGCAGTGAGATTTGTATTGCCACTAGTTATGTGATGTTTAAAATGTGAGAAAAGGTTAAATTTTGAAAATTTCATCATGCTAGGCTGACATAAAGAGCAATTTGGAACTTCAGCACAGTAATTTCAATATACATCAATAGGTACACATGAAAACAAGCATATTCCCAAATTCATTTATTTAGGTAACTGTTTTGTGATTGTGACACCAAATCCGAGCGATAATCTCCTCATTTGTTTATTCCAATCGCCAAAATATATTGATAAAAAGATATGGATAATAATGACGGTTGATTTATAAATATATCTTGTTGCATAATGTGGGATTACCAACTACCATCTCTTTTTATTATTTGTATGTTCATATGAAAGCAACATTTTCATAAAATGAAATTAAGCCATTATAAATCAGTTGCTATCTAACTAAGAAAAACCAATAGAACTTTCCTTCTCTTCCTTTCTGTGATAGTATGGAGATTCATTTCAACTTAATTTCATTCTTGCTTTTCTTTTTCCTCCTCTTTATTTTCAGTGGGAAATGAAAAAAACTAATAACTCCTGGTAACCAAATTACATTGCCACTAGGTCCATGGAAATCGCCCCTCATTGGAAGCATGCATCGCTTAATTGGAGCCTCATGCTCATAGAAATTTAACCATAAAATACGATCTCCTGATGTACTTGCAGCTATGGGAAGTTCATGCAGTTGTAGTATAATTGTCTCGGTTGGCAAAATAAGTTCTAAAAGTTCATGGCCTTTCCTTTGCATCAAGGCCAAAGCTTATGCCATCTGATATAGTTTTATTCAATCAAAAGGACATTGTATTTGCAGAATATGGGGATTACTGAAGACATATGCGTAAAATATGAATTTCAGAGCTCCTCGGTCCAAATATGGTTAAGTCATTTAGTTTAATTCGACAAGCTGAGGTTCATAATCTTGTTACATCAATTCATTCCACGCCAAATTCTGTGCTTAACATATCTGAAAAGGCTATTCAACTTACCAGCTCTGTGATTTGTAGATCAGCATTTGGAAAAGTATGGAAGATCAAGATGATTTGCTAATGATTATGAGGGAAGTACTACCCTTTTTAGTCGGGTTTGATATGCCTAATTACTTTCCTTATTGGATATTACTTCACAAAATCTGTGGAATGAGAAACAGATTGATGAATATGCATACAAAGATTGATGTAATATTGGAGAAAATTATTAATGATTATAAAGAGAATCAAGTAAATGGGAAAAGGGCAACAGTGAGTTTGGACGTGAAGATCCGATTGATGTTTTACTTAGAGTTATGGAGATTGATGAACTTCAGTTTCCAATGACAAATGACATCCTCAAAGGAGTCATTTTTGTAAGTTTTGTTCCATCTCATGAGGATGGCTTCTCTCTCTCTCTCTCTCTCTCTCTCTCTCTCTCTCTCTCTCTCCCTCTCTCTCTCTCTCTTTCTCTTGATGTAACGATCCGACCCGTCGTTTTAATAATTAACGCCCCGATCTCCTATTAACTGTATTCCCCGTGTTTGTTTCTGCTATTGTGAGTTGCCGGGAAGATTTATTTGGATTTTCGGAGAGTTTTGGGGCACTTAGTCCCTAATAGAGAATTTAAGTTTTAGAATTTGGATCGTAGTTAGAGTAGTATGAAGACAGCCTCGGAATGGAATTCAGTTGGTCCAGTTAGCTCCTTGGGTGATTCCGGGTTTAGGAGCGTGTTCGGATTGTGTTTTGGAGGTCCGTATCTTATTTAGGCTTGTAATGCCGAAAGTTGAATTTTTAAAGTTTCCGGTTCGATAGTGAGATTTTGATATCGGGGTCGGAATGGAATTCTAAAAGTTAGAGTAGGTCCGTTGTGTAATTTGGGACGTGTGTGCTAAATTTTAGGTCATTCAGACGAGGTTTGATAGACTTTTTGATCGAAAGCGGAATTTGGATGTTTTGGAAATCTTTAGGCTTGGATTGGAGAGTGAATTGTGGTTTTCACGTTGTTTGATGTGATTCGAGGGTTGGAATAAGTTCGTATGATGTTTTAGGATTGGTTGTCATTTTTGGTTGAGGTCCCGGGGGCCTCGTGTGAGTTTCGGGTGCTTAACGGAAGTTGAATTGGACTTAGGAGAAATTGGAGTTTGGCTGAACCTGTCATAACCGCACCTGCGTGAATATGACCGCAGGTGCGGCACCGCAGATACGCTTGGAGGACCGCAGGTGCGGTCTGAGGCATTTTAGGATTGGCCGCAGATACGGCCCAGGCACCGCAGAAGCGGCATCGCATCTGCGCAAAGGAGATCGCAGGTGCGGGAATTTGCTGTTTAATGAATTATCACATATGCCGCAGAAGCAGGACCGCAGGTGCAGTCCCATGGCCGTAGAAGCGGATTTGCTGGGCAGAAATAAGATATTTCGATGTTTTGAAATCAAAAGTTAGAAAATCAATTTGGAGCTCGGGTGAGGGCGATTTTGGGAGGATTTTAAAGAGGAAATCAGTGGGTAACGATTCCTAATCCCTTTCTAGTTGTATTCCTATAATCTAATCTTAGTTTTGTCATTTAATTTCGGATTTGGGATGAAAAATTGAGGAAAAGTGGAGAAAAGTTCTTAGGCCTAATTTTGGGGTTTTGATCTAGATTTTGATGTCGGATTGGAATAATTTTGGTATAAATGAACTCGTGAGAGTATGAGGATTCTGAATTTGTAAATTTTACCCGATTCCGAGACGTGGGCCCGGGGGTGTTTTGGTCATTTTTCCTAATTTCGTGTATAAGCTTAGAATTAATTAGTTGAATTAGTTATTTGAAATGTTATTTACATCATGCAATTACTTTGAATAGATTTGGGCCATTTGGAGTCGGATACTCATGGCAAGAACGTGGTATAGATTTGATTGAGCTGGTTTGAGGCAAGTGGCTTGTCTAACCTTGTGTGGGGGACATTCCCCCTAGGTTTTGGTATTGTTGTTATTTGAATCCCGTGTACATGAGGTGACGAGTGCGTACACGTGCTAATTATTAGAAACCCATTTTTCATTAAGTAAATTAGCTGTGTTTCTTTCTTCTTGAACATTACTTGTACTTTAAGCCTACTTTGTAGAATAGAGAAGCATGCATAAGTGAACTAACTGACGTATCTGCTTAAACTGTTTACGTGAATCCTATGCAGCATGTTAGAATAGAAATCTCTGTTTTCTTGGTACGGACTTGAATGAAATTGTGGATTCTTTCCTTGAGATTGTTGTGTTTTTATTTTGGGACTACGGATAAGTGTTCCGGGAGATCCCCTGAACATATATTGATTTGGACTATAGTGCGGGATACCGAGAGATCCCCAGCACATATATTGAGGATACTAAGAGATCCTCGGGATAGCAAGAGATCCCCAGCACATACATTGAGTATACCAAGATATCCTCGGGATACCGAGAGATCCCCAACACATATATTGAGGATACTGAGAGATCCCCGAGTATTTACGTTTGGGACTACGGGACGGGATCCCGGGAGATCCCCTATCGATATTTCTGTGTACTGAGTGTATATTGTCTATTGTTTCTTCTCATTTACTGATATTGTTTAGATTATATTGTTGCACCTTACACTGTCTTACTTTGTCTTATATATTGATAACCGGTAGGGCCTTGACCTTCCTCATCACTACCCGACCGAGGTTAGGCTTGGCACTTACTGGGTACCGCTGTGGTGTACTCATGCCCTTTCCTGCACATGTTTTCCGTGTGCAGATCCATGTACATCGACTCAGCCATATCGTTAGCGAGGCGAGGCGATCTCTAGAGACTTTAAGGTATATCTGCCGCGTCCGCAAATCGAGGAGTCCCTATCTACTCTCTCTTTTGGTAATAGCCCTTCTGCACTTGTTCTTTTGTTTAGACACTCTGGAGTTAGAACACTCGGTAGTTATTCCACAGCTTGTGATTTTATGAGATTCCGGGTTTTGGGAAATGTAGTTTCAATTTGAGAGTTTGTATTGTATATGCTGAGCGGCATCTCAAATGTTTCATTATGTTATTCGGCAGTTTTTTGGCTAGTTTTATCCTGTTGTTTCTTTTTCCGCAATTTGTTAGGCTTACCTAGTCGTAGAGACTAAGTGTCATCACGATTGTTCATAGAGGGCGAACAGGGGTCGTGACACTTGTGAAACCAAAGAGTATGTTTCCTTTTCTTTTGGTAGTGAGGACAATTTGTTGGTACTTTAAATATATCCATCTCGTGTGTCAAAGTCTTTCATTTATTTCTTAAAATCCATATATGGCATAATATTACATAAAATGGGATGTATACAGGATTTCTTAACTTAATACATATCCAAAATGCTGGTTTAAGTTAGTCCCATCATTTGGCAAATTAATAGTTAAGCTTCAATGATGTAGGACATGTTCTTCGTGGGAACTGAAACTTCATCAACAACAATTCAATGGGCATTGTCTGAACTGATGAAGAACCCAAATGTCATGGCCAAAAGGCAAACAGAAGTGCAATGGGTTTGTAGAGGAAAGAAAGATTTGGATGACAATGATCTCGACGAGCTGCATCATCCAAAGTTAGTGATTAATGAAACACTACGGTTACACCTTGCATCTCCTCTTTTAGGACTTAGGGAATGCAGGGAGAAACATAAATTGATGGATACACTATTCCTTTTAAATCCAAAGTCATAGTTAATGGTTGGGCCATTGCGAGAGATCCTGAAAGTTGGGACGATCCTGAAAATTTTGTGCCAGAGAGATTTGAAAACAGTTCTATGGATTTCAATGGAAATCATTACCAATTTATTCCATTTGGTGCAGGAAGCAGGATTAGTCCATGAATACATTTCGGTTTAGTTAATGTTGTGTATCCCTTAATTTAATAAGAAGAAAAACTCAAAGGGGAAGCTGGGGGAGGGGGTTTCTAGAGTTTGCACCTTTAACATCTGTTTTCTGAACGAAGAGAGCATCAGACTTCTAAAGGGTTTGTTAACTATTGCTGGGAAGCTCCTATTTCTTTTCCAGATTACCGTTAGTCCAGACGAACAATGCATTATCCCGTGAAATTTACAACAATCCCACTTCATTCCAGAATACAATTACGCAAGCGTAATATCACAAATACATATGAGTTTCAGATGTGCTTACTTTCATGATAGAAGCAACAATTCATGTCCATTTACAAGAGAAACCCATACAACGAAAAAATACAAAGGTGGGATGGAAAGAAAGTTTTGGATGACAATGATCTCGACGAGTTGCAGCATCCAAAGTTAGTGATTAACAAAACACTACGGTTACACCCTGTATCTCCTCTTATAGGACATAGGGAATGCAGGGAAAAACATAAATTGGTGGATACACTATTCCTTTTAAAGCCAACATGATAGTTAATGGTTGGGCCATTGCGAGAGATCATGATTGTTGGGACGATCCTGAAAATTTTGTGCCAGAGAGATTTGAAAACAATTCTGTGGATTTCAATGGAAATCATTACCAATTTTTTCCATTTGGTGCAAGAAGCTGGATTTGTCCGGGAATGCATTTCAGTTTAGCTAATATTGTGTATCCATAAATTTAATGTCACGACCCCAACGCCACTAGTTGTGACGGCACCTAACCCAACCTGCTAGGTTAGCTAACTAATACTTATCCAATTTCAATAAAGTTAGCAAGACAATTAAATGAAAATAATTTACTAAATACTATACATATCCCAAGGACTGGTAGTACAAATCATGAGCTTCTAAGGATAGAGTTTACAAAGCTGATAGGAAGTAATTACATCTTCTGTTTGAAATGTACATAAACAGAGTTTTATAATCTAAGGCTACCCCAAACAAAAGAGGTAGCTAAGATAGGGATGCAGGTACATCTTCAAAACCAGCAACCATCAAACACGGCAACAACAGTAGCCAACATATGCACGCAATGTGTAGAAGTGTAGTATCAGTACAACCGACCCTATGTACTGAGTAACTAACAAACCTAACCTTAGGTTGAAAGCAGTGACTAGTTATCACAAGGTGGGTCCAATACAGGTATTCTACAACAGTTCATAACAGTATAATACAAGTAATAAAAGGTTTCTCTGAAGTAAAAACGCTTAACTTGTTCACAGTTCAAGAAATTATCATGCTTTTCAAGAATCTCAGTGAATACCCTAAATCTCTTACCGAAAATGCCAAAAGTACGAGTAAGTTTGAAAACTGTAATTTTCCAAACATCCTTTCCACAATAAATAAAAAATGTTTCATTTTCTTTCCAAATAACAAGTATAAAATACCTCTCTATGCCCACATATCAATGTGATAATAAGTCATGAATGACGTGATACCGTATAACATAAGGAAACAAAATGCATCTCTATGCCTGTATGTCAAGTGTGCATGACCATGCCATGTATCTCAGAGATGAATCATGTACTCACACTCTCAGAGTACTCAATCTCACCGTCTCACACTTTCCACTCATCATGCTCAACCACTCGGTACTGTATACGGCCCAGGGAAGATCCATCCCGGAATATATACATCACTGACCATCAGTCACTCAGTACCGAGGAAAGGACAATCCGACACCATGGAGAAGATCCATCTCCAGGTATATAAATGCTTCGGACAAGATCCATGTCCAGGGAAGATCCATCCCTCAATATAATCAACCGCGCTCACTGGGGGCGTACAGTCTCTGGAGGGGCTCCTACAATCCAAGCACTATTATAAGTCAGATCTAGGCATAAATTAATATAACATGCTGCGGCGTGCAGTCTGATCCCATAACTTTCACTTATAATCAGGATCTCAGCCTCACACAACCATCAATCTCTCCAGTCTCACTCTCGGGCTCACAATGTCATGAAACTAGCCTCACAACAATGATATGATGTATCATAAAACAACACTGAGACTAAGATATGATATGAATGCATGAATATGACTGAGAACAAAATATCAATGAAACCAGTGAGATGATAGCTAGAAACGACCACTATGGGTCCTAACAATATCATCATAAAATCCTAAACATGATATTTAGCATGATTGATAGCTCAGTTACTTTATCACATGGTGAAAACACAAATATCAACAAAATAGGGCCACTATAACAGTGCCATGTGAACAACAGAGTCCCAATTCATAGGGTGCACGCCCACACGCCCGTCGCCTAGCATGTGCGTCACCTCAATACCAATCACAAAACACATACTGCGGGGTTTCATACCCTCAACACTAAGTTTAGAAGAGTTACTTACCTCGAACGAGCCAATACCAATGCCGATCAAGCCAAGCAATGCTCCAAAGATGCATCACGCGCGATCCGACCTTCGAACAACTCGAAACTAACCAAAAGAACTCAAATACATCAACCAAAGATAGGGATATCAATCCTAATCAGAAAAGATCAATCTCGAATCAAAGCCCGAAATCGGCCCAAAAAGCCCAACCCGGGTCCACACCTTGGAACCCGACAAAACTCTCAAAATCCGACAACCCATTCAATTACGAGTCCAACAATACTAGTTTCACTCAAATCCGACTCCAAACCGGTGATCAAAACTCAAAATTCATATTATGAAACTCTAGGCCAAAACCCCCAATTTCCTCTTTAAAATTCATCAACCGAAGCTAAAATCAAAGATGGATTCACGAAATATAACAAAAAACGAGTAAAGAACACTTACCTCAATTCATATGGTGAAAATCGCCTCGAACATTGGCCAATTCTTAGCTCCCCAACTCAAAATATGTTAAATAAACAAAACCCTCATTTTAATATTATTTTGCCTCATTTCATGTGCCAAAAAAATCTCGAAACTCACTTTTGATACCTCCAATCGATTACTTGTGAAATTCTAGCCAAGTTAGGCTCTTGAATCACTCCATTTGACCTTATATTGAAGGAGATATGTTGGTTTCAATATTTGAAAATAGTGCAGATTTTAAATACGAAATCAGTGGCAGTTTCGTAATTAATCTGAAAAATCTTGCAGTCCAATTCTTAGTAAGATGACCATAAAATCCTCATACGATGTCCAAATTCGCGATTCTTTTTGCTATGGCTCCGTAAATACAATACGGATCTGATGCTTCAATTAGAACATAAATTGGAGCTCATTTGCTTAATGTAGTACCATTTATGCTTGAAGAAACGACGTCGAAACATAAAATAAAAAATAAAAAAAACAAGCGCAACACAACCCAAAGCTATTCGAAACTCACTCGAGTCCCTTGGGACCCTGTCGTAACATACTAACAAGTCCCATAAAATAACACAGACCTACTCGAGGCCTCAAATCACGCATAACAACATCAGAACGATGAATCGAACCCCAAATCAAACTTAATGAACTTTTCCAAACCTTCAAATTCCAATTTTTACGATTAGTGCCGAATCTTCTAGAAATATCCAATTGCAAATCTGGGCGTACACCCGAGTCCAAAATTACCATCCGAACCTAACGGAACCATCAAAACTCCAATCCGTGGTCAAATGCTAAAACGTCCAACTTGGTCAACTCTTCCAACTTAAAGCTTCAATCATGAAGTTCATTCTACCAAATCGATTCAGTACAACCTGAAAACCAAAATCGATGATTCACAGAAGTCATAATACATCATACGAAGCTACTCATGCCCGTAAACTACCGAGCAAAGTGCAAATGCTCAAAATGACCGGTCGGGTCGTTATATTCTCCCCCACTTAAACATACATTCGTCCTCGAACGTGCCAAAAGTGTTCCTAAAACCATTAAACCGATGTATAATCTTACCATGCACATAACTGGGGGTGATCCTACGTCACCCTATCCCATATAGGTCCGATACACAACATAACTAAAATTTTCTCAATTCAACCAAGCCCACAAGCCTTAGAATTCAATTTCCAATCATTCGGAATTTCTTATAAGATCTGAATCCTGCAACCTACACATTGTATAAGCATGAACAAACTTTATCAAGCCATCACCATAATCCAAGACATAATCACATGATCCTCATAACTCAAATACTTATTGTTGATACCCAATTTTTCCCTATGTATTTTTCATATGCAAAATACTTTCAAAATAACATATATATTCATATATAAGCATACCCAAGTGTCTTAGTATTTTTCCCAATTTTTAAAGATTTTAAAAATCAATTTATTGTCCATTTTAGCAGTACAAAAATCCAATAATTATTCCCAAGATTATCATTTTGGTGAATAACTTATTTTATTCTCATATTTATACTAAAATATAGTTAAGGTAATTTTTGTATATTTTTTAAAAATTTATTTGGTATTTAAAGACTAAATTGCATATAATTGCAATTATAGCCTATTTTAAGATTAATAGCATTTTATAATTCTAAAATTAGTCCCACTATTTTTCAATTAACTTTTATTTACTATTAATTGGTTCAGTACTTTCAATTTGCTTTTAAAATCATCTTTACTATTTTTTATAAATAAAAACAAAAAAAACCGGCTATTTAACATCTAGCCTCATTCATTTCAATTACAGCCTATTTTACATTTCAATTTTGGCCCTTAAATTGACCCAATTCTACCCCAATTAAACCAGCCCAATTTCATTTTTTTTTACCCGGCCCCTGACCCAATTTAAAAATCCGCCCGGTTCCTATTATTGATCCAAGTCGTTGATCATTTTGATCAACAACCATAAACCCCCTTACCTTTTTTAACCCTGAACGACCTACCCTAATCCCTCATTTTCACTCTGATAGCCGCCTTTGAAACCCTTCGTCTCTCAAACTCCCTCAAAACTCTTCGGAACCCTAGCCTCCTCCTACCTTATTTTCACCGAACTTTCATCGGAATCCATGGCTTCTCAGTCCATGGATGGTCTATACTCACCTCCCTCCACCATTAAACCATGGTTGTTCGAAGCTTCGAGACCTGACCTCGACAGTTCTCTTTCAGATCTTCTCAGATCTTTGGTTCTATGGCCTCTCCGGCCTTTGCTCCGACATATTCAAGCTCAGGAGCCTGATTCCTGACCTCTGCAACTCGGGATCTGATTCTTCTTCTAAGCCTTTCTCATTTCTAGGGTTTCTCCGAAACCCTAAGCTATTCGAGGTTCTTTCCCTGTTGTTTGCTTAGATCTATGCTGTATCTATTCTTCACTTGACATTTAAAGTGTTTTCCCCAAATTTCCTTTTCAAAATCGTTTGTCTTCGATTTAGGGTTTCTGAAAGGATTTTTCAAAAAACATCTTTTTGATTCTTCTTCTTCTTCTTCTCTTTATGTGTGTTTGTCTATATCATGCTCGTGTGATTTCTTCTTACTACGCATGTACTGTCTTTCTACTTTTCTTTTCTACTGTACATGTTACTCCTGTGCTCATATGTTAATACTTGTTATGTTTTCTTTACTCTTTTACTATATGTGTTTACCGCTGAGTCCTTTGATTTTTGTTTTACTAAACTCTGTTCCTGTTCTTGCTAAACATGTTTCATCTACTTTTGTTTAAGTTTGTATCACCTCTTTCTTCTGAACTTGTTTAAGTTCCGAGTTTTCTCAAACATGTTCTTCATGATCTTGAGTCAGCTTTCTTTCTTTGTATCATGTCTGTTTGTTTCTCATAAGTCTCTGAAAGAGACCTCTGAGTCTATTTTAACGACTCGCCTTCTTATCTTTATGCCTGGTTCGATTTGAAACCCTAGTATTTAGGGTTTCCTTTGGCGATTTTGATTTTGTGTTCAAGTTAGGGTTCCACTTTGGGACCCTGGACTCTCAGACTCATTGTGAGTCCACAAACTGAACTTGTATCCCTTTGCTTGTGATTCTGAACCTTTCAATGTTAGACTATTTTTCTAAGTAACATGACGACTCTTTTATTTGATTTGTCTGCTTTATATATGAGAAGTTTCTTCTTTCAAAAAGGGTTTTGCCAACTACTAATTGATTCTGAATTCCTTTAATGGGATCTAATTGATTGTTTCTGATTTCCTTTAAATTAAACCTTTCCTTGCCCCTTTCTTGACTTGGGTCATTCGAGTAAAAGCCTGTAACTTCTATTTTACTGGCTGTTTGATTGATTCCCTTTCCTTATTTTTCACAAACCGTGTACCATTGGACTTTTGCCTTAAATAACTTCTATGTATTTACCCTTTATTGTACTGCTTGGGAAATATTTCTGATTAACTCTTTCCTTAATTGTCTTTTACCCGTTGGAAATTAGAATCCCTTAATTAAAGGGAGATTGATTTCAATGTTATTTCCCTACCTTTTCTTACTTGTTTTCTGCACTATAAAAGGGGCATGACCCTTCTACAATTACAGACCTTGAACCTTCAGTTCAACACTTTCTACATACATTACTCACACACTTACAATACTTCTTTGAGTTCAATACTCGAGCATCCATTACTCACTTGCAATTTCAACATTCTGTTCTTTTCTGAGATTTTTTGGAACTGTTTGCTTGACAACTTGGCTTTTCAAGACTACGGTTTTACTTGTTTGTTTTCCCTGAAACTGGTATGTTCTAATTTAACTTTTCTGCCTCACCCCTATGTGTTTACTTTATAGTTTCAGCATTCTTGTTTACTTTGCTGTTCATGTTCTGTAATTGAATATGCTACTTTCTCTTTGCATCTGCTGTTTGTTATGAATTTCCCATACCCCCACTCCCTTCTATGTGTTTGAGTTAAGGTTTATGGCCTGACAGCATCCAAGTTGCTGCTTAGGTCTGAACCTGATCCTCAGTGGATCCTAACTCCCAACTTTGGCTAACAGGCTGGTCAGGGGTATGCCAGCACTCCTAATTGTTGGGCATGACCACCAGCCTGCCATGGCCTTCCCAAATTCCCCTCTATGCACTTACACTTACTCCTAGATTTTAAGTTCTGCCCCCCTCCTATGAGCCTTGCTTTGGGACCTTGAGTTCCCTCTGAACTTGGACATTCGAGGGCTGGCCCTTCCACACTGCACTATAATCTAATTATGCAATGTATTTGGGGTGTAAGCACTGCCCGGAGTCCCCTTGAGGATCTTGGGAACTTTGACACATCCCAAATAAGAGAAAGGCTTTGGAAATCTGATCCTGGAAGTTGGTTTATGTCATATTGTTAGATCTTGATTCTGAATTAGGCTGTTTGGTTGTAGCTTAAATTTCTGATGTAATTTTATTTTTTTCTAATTTATTTTGGTCTGTAATATTTTGTAATAACTTATGGGGTTCTAGTAGAAAAGGGGAGGGTCACTTATGTATGCATATGGGTAGACAACATGCTCATAGGAATTACTATTCTGCACTTATGCATATCATATAGAAGTCCTGCCTATAAATTCTGCACTCATACATTTCATGTAGAAATCCTCCCTATAAGTTGCTTCGTTACTGCATTAGAAATCCTGCCCATAAGTTGTTACATTACTACATTAGAAATCCTGCCTGTAAGTTATTGCATCAATACATATAGAGACCATGCCTATAAGTTCTGCATTTATGCATATCATATAGAAATCCTGCCCATAAGTTGTTACATTACTACATTAGAAATCCTGCCTATAAGTTGTTGCATCAATACATGTAGGGATCTTGCCTATAAATGCTTCATATAGAAATCATGATTATAGGTTTTCTGCACTTCTGCATATACATCTGTCATTAGGCAAACAGTCTCTAGGTTAAAATAATAACAAGTTGCATCCTAGATACCATGCCTATAGGATTCTTGCATCTCGATAATCGTTTTTAATATCAATAACGCTTAGAAAACATGCCTATAGGAGCAACCGTTGGAATCTGATTCGGCTATTTCATCTATAAGTCTAAAATCAGTAACAATGTTGTTTAATATCTGCAGAATTTAGTTGGTTTTAAAATCAGTAACCCTTCTTAAAAAATCAGTATACATCCACCTAGGCAAGCCAGTAGGTAATTGATTAACTGTGTCAGTCCTTGATAAAGTACAACCAGACAAGGCCTAATTCGGACTTCTCATCTGAGAAATATGTGATAAAGCAGCCTGTCCTAATGCTAAATTTAATTCAGACTAAAACCAGTATCTGAAGTCATGCTAGACAATTTGCTTTTTTTTTAGGAGGCCCGTTTGAGCCTTTAAACTGCTATGTGTTTCCCCTAACTGCTTTATGTATTTTTGTTTGTCGCATTAGAATTTTATCCTTTCAAACTCTGAAAAGCCCCAATCTCCTTCCCTTTTAGGAGTAGTAGTCCCAAACGCCTCCGGGATTGATAGGATTGGGACGGGTAATAGCATGCAATAAGAAACGATACTATTCTGCATTTTAATACCTTAACGGGGTGGGAAGGGTAGATATTACATGATGACCGGTGCGCTAATACCACGTGAAGCCCCTCTTCTGAGGAGTGATTGCCGGGTATTGCATTGATGTGATCCATATTATTTATAAACCTAGGACCCCCTTTCCCTTTACTTGTTTATGTTTTTTTCAGAATTGTTTAAACCATTTCCTCAAAATTTCTGCTTTCTTTATTTTTGTTCAAACTTTCAATTCACTTGCAACATTATGTGTCAATCCCCTTCTATTTGAGACCTCTATCTGCTTACTTGTTCTTTAAAGTCACAATTGTAATATGGCCGGGAACCACACTAGTGGATCTTGGGAGGTGCCTAACACCTTCCCCTCGAGATAATTTCTAGCCCTTACCCGAACTCTGGTTTTCCAACTCAAACCCTTCTCTAGTGTCCTAATGCACTTTAATCATTAGGTGGCGACTCTTCAATTTAAACCCAAATTCCCAAAAGGGAACGAGTTGTCCTCCCAAATGTCATAAACCCGATTTTGCTTTTAGAAAAAGGGGGCATCGACACTTATAGCAATAAATTCTAATCACAATAGTTGTTTAAAAATAAATCTGGTATTGGTAATAAACCTCATATCAAACAAAACCTCGCTCTAAAACCTTTGTAAGCTGCCGATGCTAAAAGAAACACGCAGAACTCATAACCCTCGGAGCTCCATCTCCTTCGACAAGAACTAAAACCAAATTCTAGGCCTATCAGCAACATTATCCTTCCAAATATACCGCAATCAGATCTGATAGCACTCATTCTAGGTCCGATGACCTCATCTCATCCAACACAACCACTCTAGTGACATGCCACATCAATACAATCTAAAGTCACAATCCGTGCAATCCGTGCACCACTAAGAAACAAACCAAGTGTACTCAATAGCAAAAATGACTCAATCAAGAGAATCGTCCCGCACGCTCAACGGGTATTTCCACAATGCAATGCTAAGAACCTATTACACACCATTTTCCATAACACACGAATCTAACACAAGGGATCATATCTCAATATATCCACTGCAATGTGTGACCCTATCCAAACAATGGTCCATATGAAATACCTCAAGCCACCCTGCTCAAAATCAATAACAACGCGCAACTCGACATCAAGTACCCAAGGTGCATGACCATAACCACGGAAAAGCAAATGACACAATGCAACACAAACCCGAAAGAACATAACTAATGAGCAATCGATCATGCATCACCCAAATACCCATCTCGCCGAAATTCCGCTATAAGGTCCCAATAGAACCACAACATGTGTGCATATAACCAACGAATCCCAACCCCTCGTAGCATAGAAGAGTAACTCATAGAACATATCAGAACATGAATAAGCTCAACAACAACCTAATGGCACATCCCTCAACAACAACAGTATGGAGCCAACCAATCCGACCCGGTATAGAGTACACATCCTCATTGGGCCTACCAATGGGGCCCCAAATCGACTCCGATCATCCTCGAATGGACAAATAGCCCTCCAAAAGTCCACAAAGACCTAATCATAACACATACTATCATCTAGCTAGTTTTGACCACATCTTCACAGTCCACAACCACGAAACAACCTGCCTCTGAGAATCCAGTCTCCAAATCCATAGAACACACGAATCACCATATATGATCCCAACTTTACCCCCTAAATGCCTAACACATGTCTGTCTCATGAAGTTCTTCCGTGTCGCACAACAATATTTGAATATCAGCAGTCGATCAACCAGGAGATTACCGCAATACCAATAAAGCATCCGTAAATCAAAACACAGTGCGCCTTCTGAAATGTACACTCTCCTCAAGCAATACCAAATAGTAATATCATTCACCTAGTTATCTGAAACCGTCCATATTGTTCACGATTCACGACATCCCGTTCAAAACTGATCTGTGACCTTGCACCCCATCTATCATGTCAGCATATGAGAAGTACGAGAATCTCATAATTAACTTTGAGTCACCGGCACAATACATACCTGATGAGTCGGAAAACTTCCATTTGATCCCATCCAGGAGAAAATCACAATACGCAACATTCTCCTCACGCCGGTAGGAAATATCTATCTCAAATTATGGCAGAAATCATCGAAAACTCTTCGAACCCCATTTGCACATAACCAAGCCATCAGAACTGAATCTCTCTAACTCAACCAGGCCACGCAAGTCATCAAAACCCAAGAGCATTGCCACAAAACACATGTAGAGACTCACCACATCATAAGTACCCAAAGAATCGATCATATCCATCACCGTGCTGATCCAACCTACTACCAAGTTGTCATATTTCTCCGAGTTCCTTCTGAATTACCCTCAAGGTGACACTTCTCCTTTCTAGAACATCATGATCCTTACCCAAAGCTCTCCATATGAGATCCTAGCATCAAACCGCACCGCCCTAAGGCCCATAAGCGGTTGTATTCCCTCTTAAGCACCCCAAAAGCATCACAACTGTGACACCCACTCTAAAAGACCTTTTGTGAACCTAAAGCCGTTAACTTTACCTTCCTGACACTGAAATGTGTAGTCCATAATAATATAGAAATACCGCGAGTGTCGACGACATCCAATGTAAATCTAAGATTATAGCCATATACAAATCCGGAAAACTCTCAATTGCCACACATAAATCTTGAATTTATTAGAACCTTTTCGAGAGTCATCTGCCCAGCTCAAATCTCAATTTGTAACGACCCGGCCAACCGTTTCATGAGTTACCGCTCCGTCTTCCCCATTTTTGCTTCTTTATGCTTTGTTCATCTGTGTTGTATAGTATCGGGTTGGTTGGTTCAAATTCGGAAGGGTTTTGGACAAAAGTTTGAGACACTTAGTCTCTTAAGTTGATCTTTAGTTGGAAAAGTCAACCGGAAGTTGACTTGTGAAAAAACTGATCCCGGAATTTGGGTTTTATGATTCGGATAGCTTCGGGAGGTGATTTAGGACTTAGGAGCGTGAGCGGAATGTGTTTTGGAAGTTCGGACTAGATTTAGGCTTGAATTGGCGAAATTAGAATTTTGGCATTTTCCGGTTGATAGGGGAGATTTTGATATAGGGGTCGGAATGGAATTCTGGAAGTTGGAGTAGGTCTGTTGTGTCGTTTGTGACGTGCGTACAAAATTTCAGGTCATTCGGACGAGGTTTGATAGACTTTTTGATCAAAAGCGGAATCGGAAGTTTTTCGAGTTCTTAGGCTTGAATCAATGGTTAATTTTGTGTTCTGATGTTGTTTTAGGTGTTTCAAAGATTGGTATAAGTTTGGATAGTGGTATATGACTTGTCCGTATTTTTGGTTGAGGTCCCGGGTGCCTCGATTTCGGATGGTTATCGGAAAGTTTGGAACTTGAAAGTTGCAGATGAAGCTGCTGAACCTGTCATAACCGCACCTGCGGATTGGGGGGCGCAGGTGCAGGCCCGCAGAAGCGGAAGTGAAGTCGCAGATGCAGTCAAGAGAGGGAAAGGCTGGAGCCGCAGTGGAACTTTGGGCGCACCTGCGATGGCGCAGGTGTGAGAATTTGATCGTAGGTGCGGCGGCTGGGGCGGATAATTGGAATCCGCAGATGCGCACCTGGGACCGCAGGTGCGATAAATGGACCGTAGATGCGGTTTTGCTGGGTCAGAACATATATATTTCACCCTTCGCGTATTTGGGTTACTTTTCATAACATTTCAAATGAGAGCAAATTTAAGGGAGAAATCAAGAGGGTTCCTTAGAGGTAAGGTCCTTGGTCCCTAAACTCGTTTTTATGATAATTTTTAAGGTTGTAAGCTTGAATTCTATGGGAAAGTCAGTAGCAAATTGGGGGTTAGGGCTTGGAAAATTGGAGACCTAAAATTAGGAATTTGAGGGGCCATTTGTGGTCGATTTTGGTAAATTTGATATGCACGAACTGGTGGGAGGATAAGGATTCCACTGATGTTAATTTTGTCGGATTTCGAGATGTCGGCCCGGGGGTCGGGTTTGGTCAATTTTGGGAATTGTGTTGTAATTTGATTAATTTTGTATGGGTTTCACTCCTTTAGCATATATTGATGGCTATGAACTGATTTTGGTTAGATTCGAGGTATTTGGAGGCTGAATCAAGAGGAAAGGGCGTCGCGGGCTAGAGTTTGGCTTGGCTTGAGGTAAGTAACGCTTCCAATCTTGGTTCCACGAGTTTGAAACCCCGAACTATGTGTTTCATGATTATTATGAAGGTGACACCATGCCAAGTGATGGGCGTATCCGTGGGAAACGCGGCCTGGATCATTCCAGAACACCGCTTAGTGGTTCTTTATTACTGATATCTGTGCTGTAATTATGTGATTTAGTTGTTGAGCTGTAAATCATGTTGATTATCATGTTAAGGCTTCACGCCGATATTATTGAGACCCAAGAGGGTCGTTGCTTGCTGTCATATCATTTATTTTATTGATTATTCTGTACTCAGTTCCTTTTCATGCATATTATATCCTGTCCTAGTCTCGATTATTACTATCTGCCACATTTTATTGTTGACCGGGCTAGTATCATGACGTTTAGAGCCCGTTGTGAGACTGGTGAGTTATGACTGAGTGAGGCCTAGAGCCTGCTATTGAGTGACAGTATGAGATTGGGCTGCACACCGCAATGAGATATTGAACAAGCCTTCGTTGGCTTTGTTATAGCGCTTGGGCTAATGAGAGAAGCCCCTCCGGAGTCTTTACACCCCCAGTGAGCCCATATGATGATAGTGAGGGATGGATCTTTCCTGGACATGGATCTTGTTCGAAGTATTATATCGGGAGATGGATCTTCTACGTGAGGCTGGATTGGCCTGTGTCCTCGGTACCGAATTACTGCGGTCAGTGATGTATATTCCGGGATAGATCTTCCCTGGGCCGGATGGCCATATACAGTACTAAGGGGCTGAGTACTTATGAGTGGAGGTTCATGGAATATTGATCATGTTAGTTGTGCATTGGTATATGTAAAATCTTTGAGTTTTGAACTTCGTACTATACAGTTGCATTTAAACACTATTGAACTTTACTTGAACTGTAAGCATGTCTACTTTTCCTGTTCAGTTATATGTTTTTACCTGTTGAGGTTTGGTCCGTCACTACCTGTCAGTCCATAGTTTAGACTTGTTACTTACTGAGTTGGTGTACTCACGTTACCCCTGCACCTTGTATGCAGATCCAGGTGTCTCGGGCCACGGTAACGGCTACTGATTATATGTGTGGACTTTCATTTGGAGATTGCGAGGTAGCTGCTCGGCGACCGCAGTTTCGCCTTTTCCTTCCCTATCTTCCTCTAGTTTATATGTTGGATATTTTCAGACTGTACTAGTCTTGTTATTTCGAACAGTTGTAGTAGTTTTTGCTCATGACTAGTGACACCCAAGGTTGGGCTTGTATTTTCTTTCCACTGGTTTTAGAACTTCTATTTTTATATTATTGGATTTCTGATAAAATATGATATCTTTTTAAGCTTTTCAAATGGAAAATAGAGTGATTGGAAATGAGTGGCTGGCCTAGTTCCACGATAGACGCCATCACGACCGGTTCGGTTTTTAGGTCGTGACATGTTGGTATCAGAGCCTAGGTTACATAGGTCTCACAAGTCATGAGCAGGTTTAGTAGAGTCTCGCAGATCGGTACGTAGACGTCTGTATTTATCCTCAGGAGGCTGCAGAACCTTTAGGAGAAACTTCTTACCCCAATTCATATGGTGAAAATTGCCTCGAAAATTGCCCAATTCCAAGTAGCCCAACTCAAAATATGTTAAATGAACAAAACCCTCATTTTAATATTGTTCTGCCTCTTTTCTTGTGCCAAAAGATCTTGAAACTCACTTTTGATGCCTCCAATGGATTCCTTGTGAAATTCTAGTCAATTTAGGGTCTTGAATCATACCATTTGACCTTATATTGAAGGAGATATGTTGCTTTCAATATTTGGAAACATTGCAGGTTCTTAAATACGAAATAAGTGGCAATTTCATAATTAATCTGAAAAATCTGGCAGCCCAATTCTTAGTAAGATGACCATAAAATCCTCATACAATGTCCAAATTCGACAATTCTTTTTTCTATGACTCCGTAAATACGATACAGATCTAATTCTTCAATAAGAACAGAAATTGGAGCTCATTTGATTAATATAGTACAATTTATGCTTGAAGAAACGACGTCGAAACAAAAAAGAAAACGGGCGCAAAACAACCCAAACCTATCCGAAACTCACCCGAGCCCCTTGGGACCCCGTCCGAACATACCAAAAAGTTCCATAAAATAAAACGGACCTACTCGAGGCCTCAAATCACGCATAACAACATCAGAATGATGAATCGCACCCCAAATCAAACTTAATGATTTTTCCAAACCTTCAAATTCCAAATTTTACCGATTAGTGCCGAATCTTTCTAGAAATATCCAATTGCAAATCTGGGCATACGCCCAAGTCCAAAATTATCATCCAGGCCTAACACAACCATCAAAACTCCAATCCTAGGTCAAATTCTAAAAAGTCCAACTTGGTCAACTCTTCCAACTTACAGCTTCAATCATGAAGTTCATTCTTTCAAATCGATTCAGTACAACCTGAAAACCAAAACCGATTATTCACACAAGTCATAATACATCATACGAAGCTACTCATGGCCGTAAACTACCAAGCGAAGTGCGAATTCTCAAAACGACCGATCAGATAGTTACGTTTAATAGGAAGAAAAACTCAAAGGGGAAGCTGGGGGGGGGGGGGAGGGGGGGATTCTAGAGTTTGCACCTTTAATATCTATTTTCTGAATGAAGAGAGCATCAGACTTCTAGAGGATTTGTTAAGCATTACTGGGAAGCTCCTACTTCTTTTTTAGATTACCCTGAGTCCAGACGAACAATTCAATATCCCATGAAATTTACAACAATCCCACTTCATTCCAGAATACAATTACGCAAGCGTAATATCACAAATATATATATGACTTTTAGATGTGCTTACTTTCATGATAAAAGCAGCAATTCATGTCCATCTACAATAGAAACCCATACAACGAAAAAATACAAAGATGGGATGGATATTTACCTCTATACAGATCCTAAGTAAATCCAAAAGTAGATAGACAGGTGAGTTCCCAATCATTGAGTTGATCCAGAAACAGTGAAAATTTAACTTTATTAACCCTAAGGTTGTTGGAACTCGAAGACTAAATCCTATGTAATTTTAAAATTGGGTCAATAACTTGGGGAAAGAAACCCTAATTAAGCAGCTATGGGGTGTGATCAGAAATAGGGGAGAAGAAAGTGAGGTGAGAGAACGTACATAAAGAAGAAAGGTTAAAAATGAATAACATGTTGGATCGAGTTTTTATTAAAATTGAAGATTTTGATGGAATGTAATGGATTGTGACATGTGTCACAATGTGATGCTAAATATGATATTAGTGAGGTTACATGTGAGTTAAGAGATTCTGTTAAATCTATGGCATATGTGAGGCACCTTATGCACGGCAATGGCAGGATTAATACCGCCTTTAAAGGACGGGCAAATGTGTCCAATTTCATAAAGTTCAAGGCCATATTTGGCCTTTTTAAGAAAAAATAAACTAACAAGAAAAGCAAGATACTTAAATTTAACGGGGGGGGGGGGG
>NW_017673938.1:51801-73495 GCF_001879085.1 Nicotiana attenuata | reverse complement strand
GGGGGGGGGGAAGTAAATTTTATGTCGTTTCATTACAGTGTTTAAGTTATGTTAACTTACCGCATGCATCACTGTAAGGTTAATCAACATAACTACTTTCAGTCTTTTGCTACTATTCTCAAGCTCCTTTATACACCAAATACTAGTTTGAGCGCCCCTTAATTTGGCGAAATTATATTAGTCATAATTCAATGATGTAGAACATAATCTTTGGGGAAACCAAAACTTCATCTATAATAATTCAATGGGCAATGTCGGAGTGTATGAAAAGCCCAAATGCCATGGCTACAGTACAAGAGGAAGACCTTTAAAGGAAAGAAGGTTTATGAATTATGATGATAATGTTCTTGAAGAGATGAAGTATCTAAAGTTAGAAAAAAGAAATGCTACAATTACACCCTCCAGATCCTCTTTTAGCCCCTGGAGAATGCATGGAAGAAATAAAAATTGACGGATACATTATTCCTCTTAAGACCAAAATGATGATAGTTAATAGTTGGGCCATTGGAAGAGATTCTGAAAGTTGAAATGATCCTGGAAATTGATGGATAATGGGTGATCCCTAAATCCTTCTCCACATAAATATTGTCCAGTCGTTTGAACCGTGACGCGCGCCTACTCACACTAACATGAATGTGCTCTTACCACTAGACAAAACGTAAATTTTAATTGAAAAGGATCAACTAGCCATCAATATTTGTCAAAATATTGTTCAATTAGACCCCAATATACTACCCTTAATAAGCAAACAAACATGAAAGCATCAAAACGAACAATATTTAAAAAGTCAAAGCTAACTGGAAAAAAAATTTAGAAAGCTTGTTTAACACTGCGATAGTCATAATGATAGCCATAACTCAAATTTTTCGTTAAAACCCCATGTATAGTAGAAGCAATTTCACAAAATTCCTAATCATCCCGAAATTCCCTTAGAGCCTAAGCAAACACCAACGATAGACAAAAGAAAGAGCAAGAATGCACTAAAGTCTGAAAAAGCATATTTGCAATAGTTAAAAGTCCAGAATAGCAGAGATTAGCAAAAGATTTTACCGATGCAGATCCCTAAAGTGGTAGGATTTACAATGCCCAATACAGGTTTGCTGTAGATTGTGAAGTGCCGCTGGTGAAGGAGATGAACCCTAAACTGAGAGCAAATATTTTTTGGGTGCATTTTGCAGTGAGATTTGAATTGCCACTGGTTATCTGATATTTAAAATGTGAGACAAGGTTAGATTTTGGAAACTTCATCATTCTAGGCTGATATAAAGAGCAATTTGGAACTTCAACACAGTAATTTCAATATACATCAATAGGTACACACGAAAACAAGAATATTCTCAAATTCATTTATCTAGGTAACTGTTTTGTGATTATGACACCAAATTCAAGCGATAATATCCTCATTTGTTTATTTCAATTGCCAAAATATATTGATAAAAGATATGGATAATAATGACGGTTAATTTATAAATATCTCTTTGTTGCATAATGTGGGATTACCAACTACCATCTCTTTTCGTTATTTGTCTGTTTATATTTAAAGCAACATTTTCATCAAATGAAATTAAGACGTTATAAATCAGTTGCTATATAACTAAGAAAAACCAATAAAACTTTCCTTCTCTTCCTTTCTGTGATAATATGGAGATTCATTTCAACTTAATTTCATTCTTGCTTTTCTTTTCCTCCTCTTTATTTTCAGTAGGAAATGGAAAAAACGGATAACTACCGGTAACCAAATTAGATTGCCACCAGGTCCATGGAAATCGCCCCTTATTGGAAGCATTCATCACTTAATTGGAGCGTCATGCTCTTAGAAATTTAACCAGAAAATGCGGTCTCCTCATGTACTTGCACCTAGGGGAAGTTCATGCAGTTGTAGTATCATTGTCTCACTTGGCAAAACAAGTTCTACAAGTGCATGGCCTTTCCTTTGTATCAAGGCCAAAGCTTATGCCATATGATGTAGTTTTTATAATCAAAAGGACATTGTATTTGCAAAATATGGGGATTACTGGAAACATATGCGTAAAATATGCATTTTAGAGCTCCTCGGTCCAAAGATGGTTAAGTCATTTAGTTTAATTCGACAAGCTGAGGTTCATAATCTTGTTACATCAATTCGTTCCACGCCAAATTCTATGCTTAACATAACTGAAAAGGCTCTTCAACTTACCAGCGCTGTGATTTGTAGATCAGCTATGGGAAGATCGAGATGATTTTCTAATGATTATGCGGGAAGTACTACCCTTGTAAGTCGGGTTTGATATGCCTGATTACTTTTCTTCTTGGATATTACTTCACAAAATCTTTGGAATTAGAAACAGATTGATGAATATGCATAAATAGATTGATGTAATATTGGAGAAAATTATTAATAAACATAAGGAGAATCAAGTAAATGGGAAAAAGGGCAACTGTGAGTTTGGGGGTGAAGATCTGATTGATGTTTTACTCAGAGTTATGGAGAGTGATAAACTTCAGTGTCCAATGACAAATGACAACATTGAAGCAATCATTCTTTTAAGTTTTGTTCCATCTCATAAGCATGGCTTCTCTCTCTCCCTTTCTCTCTTGTGAAACCAAAGAGTATGTTTCCTTTTCTTTTGGTAGTGAGGATAATTTGTTGGTACTTTAGATATATCCATCTCGTGTGTCAAAGTCTTTCTTTTGTTTCTTAATCTCCATATATGGCATAATATTACATAAAATAGGATGTATACTAATCACGCCCAATTTTGCCTTATAAAAAGGATTAAGCGGTCGTTGTAATATACTTCAGTTAACAAGTCCGGAGTGAATCCCACAGGGAATTGACCTATCAATAACATCTATTGAACTCACACAAACTCACGTATTCAATCTTCAGAAATATTTAAGTAATAGATTGGATGTTTATTAACTAAATATTACGTAATGAAAATACAATAATTAAGAACTAACTACGAACGAGTTGTAGACAAGAATTGGAATGATCTAAGGTTCTGATTTCCCCTATTATCGGAATCCTTTCTGCTACGTTTCCTATAAATTTGCCTAAGTCTTCTCTATTGACCATGAGAACTCTGACTGTCATAACTGTCTCCCGAGTAATTACAACAATATACTAGACATATTCTCCCGAATTACGCTAGCTAGCCTTAAGTACAGCTCACTTAGATCACACCAAGATTTCGTTATCCCTAATCCCACCTTTAAACCCTTCGTATTGATCCCTCATATACGTTAGGAGTGATATTATTAAACAACTACCAAAATATGCACTATTTCCCAAGTAATACATACTAAATAGGAACAATTAATTGAGGGCCCTTCAATCAACAACAATAAGCATATATTTGAACAAATAGAGAGAATACTATGGGTAATCTATATTAACGTAACAAGAAATTCATCCTCCAATAGGTTCCATCAAAACCCTAGATTAGGATTTTAGCTACTCATAATTGTTGCCACAATTACAATATAAGAATTTATCACCAATAATAGAAAAAGGGAAGAATAAAATATAAAAACTCGTTTATGGATCTTCCGTCTTGCTCCTTGCTTGTTCTTGCCTTCAAAGATGTTATGTAACCCTTAAAAAGTCATTCTTTGATGTATTTATATCACTTAGGGTTGCTAAGGGGAGAAATTTTCCAATCCAAGTTTGGCTGGGAGAACTAGATTCCGCGTCTGACTTCGCGCAGGCGCGAACTTTGACGCGAATTCAAATTTTGAAATTCTTCAATTACGCTTAGCGATCCGTGCCTTTGCTTCACTTCAGTGTTTTGTGACTTCACTATTCTCCTTTTTCGCGTCCGTTTTTGTGCCACACACGAAAATAGACGAGCTCCCAATCTTCAATTTTTCTCCTTTTTGCAATAACTTCATATCTTTTGCTCCATTATCATTCAAGCTCATGCCTACAAATAAGAAATATGTAATGAGTATAATTCACTTCAAATCTCATGTAATCTCTCGCATTTCACACGACAAATGAGATGAAAATACACTCAAAATCATACACTTTTGGCCATTTATTACCACCCCACACTTAGACTTTTGCTCGTCCTCGAGCAAATAAAATTAAGTGCTTAGGCAAGAAATACATTTCAAAATATACTCAAGCATCACATCAATAAAAATGATTTATATCAACGCTTAGAACCTAGCATAAACACTCTTCATACTTTTCTTCAAGCTTTACGTCATGCCAAGACTAATTAAAATAATTGTGTGACCCTATTTAACACCTAGCCTCAAAATCTGACTCCAATACATCCCAAACTAAGTCTCTCTTCTTGCGCTAACTCAAAAACCAAGGCCTTTACCAATCTTATGCAAGTCATGTGCCCTCACCAACAAACCAAAGAGAGAAAGTAGTCCACACACCCAAAGAAAATTTAAGTATATTTTAAGGACTCTCCAATCGACAGAATTCGCTCACACTCGCAAAAAAAAAACTCATATGCCACCCAAGTTCATACCATAGGCTTGCCCATAGTGTTAGACTTGACTAAATTAAATTTCGCACAAACTCGGATCAAGTAGGACTTTATAGGTTGTAATGTAGGCTAAGGGAGGGGTAGGATATATTTGGAACTATAGTGACATCCCTCCTAAGTACTTTAATACACTACACTTCACTTTTAAACACCTTCTCTTCACGACCAAGTCAATATCATGCCACGAACCAATACATGATTAGGCCCTTCTTCTTTAAGCATATCATCACGTAGATGCTTACTAGCCTGGATCAATACATGGGAGGTGTGCTTACAAATCTATCTCTTTTTTTTCACTCCCCTTAATTTTTGGTGTTTCCAGCTAGTAATTCATTTAAACACAACGTACCTTCTCGGCCTTCCTATGATTCCACCCAAAAGTTATCCGGTCTCTCTCTTTACTCTTATAGCGACTTAAGTGCTTTTGGAGGTAAAGGGTGAACAAGATTTGATTAAGAACAAAGGAAATTTAGCTTGTAGTGTGGGTGCCAAGGAAAAGGTCTACAGGCTCAAAAGGGTTGACTATGCATAATATTACCACTGGTGGACAAAACAAAAAGGCTCAATGGTCAATCAAAGAAATGCCTATATCATCTCCTAGTCGAATGATACTTAATAATTTCGTTTCGACTCATACACGGGGCAAGTTCTAAACTAGTTCAGGATGGCACAGAATACAACTCAAACTTCTCACCTCGCACAATGCACATGACCGACTTAAGACGGCTCAGACCCGGCTCTCAAGTTAAAGCAGCTAAGCACAGTCATAATAAAACTAATCCATACAGGAAGTACATAACAAGAGTCAAAAGATGAGCCCAAGAGTTAGAGTAATGTCACATATATTCTCAAGGCATATAGTCACAGGACTCAAGCAGAAAGTACTCAGCACAAATACTCCAGCTCTAAGCCCCAACATAAAACATGTCAAAAAAATATAGATACTTAAGTTCTTCCTATTCTATTATCAATTGGAAAAAACTTTTTGTATTTTTCTTTAGACTTTAAACCCTCAAGAAAACTTGTCTGGGCAATCCATCATCGGGCAAAGTCCACAATTTCTTTTAAAAAGTTTGAGAAAGAAAAAAAACTACCTAAGACTACCCGGTTCAAGAAAATGGCATCATCGGGAAAGAACCGTGGTTTAAAGAAAACCCGGGATTACGCCTATAAAAAGTTGACTACAATTATACAATTACAATGGCCTTGAGTGTGATCATGACAAAATGTATTACTAGCAATTAAACACATGCAACAAAAAATCAAATTCTGACACCCCCACCCTACACTTAAGAGAGTGCACTGTCCCCAGTTGCACAATATCACAGAAGCAAAAGAGAAATAATCAATAGTAGAGCTGGTGTCAGAAACTCCCTCATCATATCTCAAGCTCCAAGGGGAACCGGTAGCAAACCTCGGTCCTTAATGCTGAAGGATCCTCCAATGCGACACCAGCTGTGTCGACGGCTGCTATCATCTCACCCTCCCTAGTCGGAGCAGCATTCCCAACTGCCACCTCTCGAACCTCCGTCGGCTCCTCAGTAGCACTCAAAGCAGACAGTTCCGCATCCCCCGGCTCTATGTCTTCTAGTAGGTGTTTCTGATATAGCCATATCACCTACAAAAGATACAATGCACATATTAGCATAATGTGTAACATTAAATCGTAGCGGTATGCATCACACCCCACACTTAGCTCGAAAGCATAAGTATTAACCAGGGAACAAGTGTCTACTACCCTTAATTACATTGATATGAGGTTACTTAGCATCAAGAGATGTTCATATTACAAAAACAATGAGTCTTGGTACTCAGACTTTGCAAAACCTATCAAAATTCTCATTCGAGCAATTTTTCAAACACCTATGCATAACTTTTACCATCATGTTTCAATGCAAGTAATATGTGTTTTGTCCTCCCAATTTGAGTGAGGTTGTGGTAATTATGGTTTACACCTCACTATGAACAATAACCAACAAAATCTAGAGAAAACAATGCTCCGAAATTCAAACTTCCATTACTCTACCTAAAATAAACCATAACAAGAAACCGCAAACAAGAAAAATAAACAACCAAACTGACGCAACAGTTGAGTCGTAATCAGAAAAGAAGGAAAAAAGTAGAGGTAGGGGGGAACAGGAGAACGAAATAGGATTTCCGATGAAGAAAACAAAACAAAAACAAAACAGTCAAAGAAACAAAACAAAAAAATTAAACAAACGACTTACCTGATCGTTGAGGGGGAAAAAACAGAACGAGGGGTGGGGATTGTGGCTGGAAGAAAGAATAGGGCAAAGGAATTGTTTGAATACAGAGGGAGTGGGAACCGTGGTGTTTAGGATGGCTTATTTTTTGTTTAAAAAAAATTAAAACTTACCTATTGAGTAGCCTAGCCGAAAAAACGAAAATAAACAAAATAAAAACATAAAAAAAAATTAAAGATTCGCGAAGTGGGGCGCGCCATGCCCCCACTTTACCATTTTTTTCATGTGTGGCTGGCCTGGGCCGCGTCTGCCTTCGCGCTAGACGCGGATTTAGATGAGCCCAGTGCTGGCCAATTTTTGAGCTGTTCAAATTTAGCCACTTTTGGCCTTTTTTCATGATTTCTTCACCCGGAGTCATTCCAATTTGCACAATATCATTCCTACAACATTTATAAACACGTCAATATTTCCACAATTCCCTTTTTTTTCTTTTCTTTTTCTTT
Source organism: Nicotiana attenuata (assembly GCF_001879085.1). Lineage (NCBI taxonomy): Eukaryota > Viridiplantae > Streptophyta > Magnoliopsida > Solanales > Solanaceae > Nicotiana > Nicotiana attenuata. The sequence continues at coordinate 66,301 of NW_017673938.1, read as the reverse complement.
CTTTTTGTTTTTTTATTTTTTTTAATTTTTTTTAATTTATACAACATTACAATGTGCTGCCTCCCATGAAGCGCCTGGTTTAACATCGCGGCACGATGTAGGTCATCGCACTTAAGGCTCGCTCAACATTGGTGGCTCGAGCAAATGAATCACTGACACCACTTTCGCATCATCTATGCCCACATAATGTTTTAACATGTGCCCATTGACTCTAAACGTGCGAGAGTCGTTTTCTGTAGCAATCTCTACGGCACCAGTGGGGTAAATCTCTACCACATAAAATGGTCCTGACCATCGTGACTTTAATTTGCCCGGAAATAACCTCAGTCTTAAATTGTATAGCAATACCATATCTCCGGGTTTAAAACTCCGCTCAATAATATTTTTATCACGTATCATCTTCATCCTCTCCTTGTATAATCTTGTGTTCTCAAAAGCGTGGTATCGAAACTCATCAAGCTCATGCAACTCCGTGACTCTACTTGTTCCCGCAGCTTTAATATCGAGATTCAACTGCCTCAACGCCCACAAAGCTCTATGCTCCAACTCCACCGGTAAGTGACACGCCTTCCCAAACACCAACTTGTATAGTGACATGCCGATCGGAGTTTTGAAAGCGGTTCGATAAGCCCATAGTGCATCATCTAACTTTTTCGCCCAATCCGTTCTAGTAGCGTTCACACTCTTAGTCAAAACACTCTTTATCTCTCTGTTCAAAACTTCCACTTGCCCACTCGTTTGTGGATGATATGGGGTGGCAACCTTGTGGCGTACATCATTCTTCTCTAACAACTTCGCAAAGGCTCGATTGCAAAAGTGAGTGCCTCCGTCACTGATTATTGCCCTTGGAGTGTCAAATCAGGAGAATATGTTCTTTCTCAAAAATCCAATTACCCCATTTTCATCATTTGTAGGGAGCGCTATAGCCTCCACCCATTTAGACGCGTAGTCCACAGCGACGAGTATGTACTTATTGCCATATGAGATGACGAAAGGCCCCATGAAAGTGATTCCCCATACATTAAACACTTCTACCTCCTGAATTGGGTTCATAGGCATCTCATGTCGGCGGGAAATATTCCCGGTTCGTCGGCATTTATCACAACCCTTTATCTATAAATGTGCATCTTTGAACAATGTTGGCCAGTAGAAGCCCGACTCCAAGACTTTCGCAGCTATCCTAACTCCCTAGAAATGCCCACCATATGGTGATGCATGACATGCCTGCAGAATAGAAGACTGGTCTATCTCGGGGATACATCTCCGGATCATGTTATCAATACAAGTCCTGAACAGATAAGGCTCATCCCAATAATACATGCGACAATCACAAAAGAACTTTTTCTTTTGGATAGAGGAAAGGTCATAAGGAACAATATTGCTCGCCAGGTAGTTTGCTATATATGCATACCATGACGTTTCCTCAAGACTTGTGGCTAATAGTTATTCATCTGGGAAAGTTTCCAGAATCTCTTCTACCTCAACCTTCGTCTCAGCTCCTTCCAGCCTAGACAAGTGATCAGCTACTTGGTTCTTCATTCCCTTTTGGTCACGGATTTCCAAATCAAATTCTTGCAGCAGTAGCACCCATTGAATCAGGCGCCTTCTACTCGATTAAGTACCTGAGAGCAGTATGGTCAGTATAAACAATTACCTTTGAGCCTATTAGGCATGACCTGAATTTGTCAAATGCGAACACCACTGCCAGCATCTCCTTCTCGGTCACAGTATAGTTTAGCTGGGCTCCACTCAGCGTTCTACCTGCGTAGTATATTGGATGCATCATTTTATCTTTTTGCTGCCCAAGAACTGCTCCCACAGCATAGTCACTCGCATCACACATCAGCTCAAATGGTTGCTCCCAGTTAGGGGCAACTGTGATAGGTGTTGTTACCAATCTCTTCTTCAATTCCTCAAACGCTACCCTGCAGTCATCAGAAAACATAAAAGGGTGATCTTTTTCAAGCATCTTACACAAGGGGTTAGCAATTTTGGAAAAATCTTTTATAAATCACCTATAGAAACCGGCGTGCCCAAGGGAACTTCTGGTTGCTTTGATGGAAGTGGGTGGTGGAAGCTTTTCAATCACTTCAACCTTTGCACGATCTGCCTCAATGCCTTTACTCGACACTAGGTGCCCCAAGACTATACCTTCTTGTACCATGAAATGACACTTTTCCCAGTTGAGTACCAGATTTGTCTCGATACACCTCTTCAATACTCTTCTCAAGTTTATAAGGCAATCATCAAAAGAGTTCCCCACCACTGAGAAGTCATCCATGAAAACCTCCATTATTTCCTCTACCATATCCGTAAAGATGGCCATGCACCTTTGGAATGTGGCAGGTGCATTGCATATGCCAAACAACATTCTCCGAAAAGCATAGATTCCATAAGGGCAGGTGAACGATGTTTTCTCTTTGTCCTCCGGGGCAATAGAGATATGATTATACCCCAAGTACCCATCTAGAAAGCAGAAGTGTGACGTCCTTGCCAATCTATCTAGCATCTGATCAATGAATGGCGGTGAGAAATGGTCTTTCCGTGGGAAATGGTCTTTCGGGGTAGCCAAGTTCAACTTCTTGTAATCCATACAGATTCGCCAACCTGTGAGTGTTCGTGTAGAGATCAATTCGTTCTTCTCATTTTCACTACTGTCATACCTCATTTCTTTGGCACACACTAAACTGGACTGACCCGGTTACTGTCAGAGATGGGGAATATGATTCCCGCATCTAACCACTTAATCACTTCTTTCTTCACCACTTCTTTCATGTTGGGGTTCAGCCTTCTTTGATCTTCTCTGGAAGGTTTGTGCCCATCTTCCAGTAAAATCTTATGCATACAGAAGGCCGAGCTGATACCCTTAATGTCTACAATAGTCCAACCAATTGCACTCTTGCACTCCGTCAGTACCTGCAAAAGTTGTTCTGCCTGCACACCTAACAAACTAGATGAGATAATAACAGGTAAAGTTGAGCTAGGTCCTAAGAAGGCATACCTGAGATGAGATGGTAGTGGCTTCAGTTCCAACTTTGGTGGCTCTTCTATCGATGGCTTAGCTGGAGGAGTTTTCCTTTCCTTTAAGTGCAAAGGCTCAAGTTCGAGCTCCCTTCTCCAACAACCTTGGCCTTCAAGAGCAAGTACCCACTCTGCCAAGTCTTCTCCATTGGCTTCATCTAAGTTCTTGAGACAGGCTGCTAGAGGGTCTTTAGTGTTCAACATCTCATCTTCCTCCTCAAAAATTACATCTACGGCATCTATTAGAGAGCAGTTAGCAAATTCACTTGGTCGCCGCATAGATTTCTACACGTTGAATGTTATCTCTTCATCATTTAATCTCATTTTGAGCTCTCCAGTTTCACAGTCAATTAGAGCTCTCCCATTGGCCAAGAATAGTCTTCCCAAAATTATGGGAATTTCCTTGTCAACCCGACAGTCAAGAATGACAAAATCTGCTGGGAACACAAACTTCCCAACCTATACTAATACATCATCAAGAATACCAGAGGGCCTCTTCACTGTCCGGTCAGCCAGCTGTAATAACATGGACGTGGGTCTAGCTCTTCCAATTCCTAACCTTTTGTAGATAGCCAGGGGCATAAGGTTTATGCTTGCCCCCAGATCACACAGTGCCTTAGCAAATGCATAATTGCCTATTGTGCATAGGACTGTGAAACTCCCTAGGTCAGACAACTTCTCAGCTATGGGTCTCGTCACAACAACACTGCAAGTCTGAGTTAGTGTAACCGTGGCCAAGTCTTGAAAGTCGAACTTGTGGGACATCAAGTCATCCATAATTTTTGCATAACTAGGCATCTCCTTTAAAGCGTCAATCAGTGGAATGCTTACCTGAATTTGCTTCAACATCTCCAAGAATTTCTTGTATTTCTCTTCTTTCTGATACTTGGCCAATCTCTGTGGGAATGGTGTTGGAGGTCGCTTCTTCCCTGTGATTTGATTTTTTTCTTGTTCACGCACTGCTTCTACTATCATTTCATGTGCTACCTCAGTCTCTTTCACAACCTCTTTTTCTTTGCTGGCATTCTCTTCTGCATGTTGTACCGTCACCTCCGTTAACCCTGCTGAATCATCTATCTCAATGGGTACTGGCACTAGTGTATCAGTAGGTCGGCTTTCACGAGCAATTTCTTGCTCCAAATCTAGGTCTCTACCATTTGGTAGACTCACTGCCATAAGCTGTTTCGGGTCCTGCTCTTTTGGATTGATTTGTGTGTCTGTAGGTAATGTTCCTTGGGGACGATTATTTAAAGCCATCGAAATCTGTCCTAATTGAATTTCAATATTCGTTATCGCTGATTCATATGAGTCTACTCTTTCATTTATTTTTCCAGTGGACCCAATCAATTGTTGCATCATCCCCTTAGTTCAGCAAACCCATCATCGTGTCTCACAATCTGTTGTTATTGAGGTTGTTGATAAGCCTCCTGCTGATTTTGCTGGTTGTAACCCTGTTGCTTTGGTAAGGCACCACTTGACCCTGTGGTTTCATAGCCCCAAGATTGTTGATGTTGTTGTACTGCTGTTCAGCTGGCCTATATTGTTGATTCTGCTGACCCCATACCACCTTGCCTCTGTCCCCCACAATTAGCCACATAGTTCATATTTTCCTGATATTGCTGGTTATCACGTTCCACACTCCACGAGCAAACATATGGTTGATTAATGCATGATGTACATAAGCCCCCATTAGTTGCATCAACTATGTGTACCTGCTGCTTCTGGCCTGATTCATCAACCTTTTTGGTGAGGATACTCATTTGTGTCACTAGAGTGGCCATATTTTCAGCTATGGAGTTAGTTGGGTCTAAATCCACTAAGTGAACCACATGAGTGATTGGAGAGTCTCTTCTCATCCATCCTGAGTTTTGGGCCACCTTGTCAAGTAGGATCTTGCTTTATCTAAATGTTTTGCTAAAAAAATGCTCCACCTGCTGAAGCATCAACATTGGCCTTCAAGCTATCTGCCAATCCCATGTAAAACCTCTGCCCCAACATCTGCTCTAGAATGCCATGATGTGGACATTTAACCAGTAGACCCTTGAACCTCTCCCACGTTTCTTGTAATGTCTCTGTTGGTTTCTGTCTGAAACTCAATATCTCATCAATAGTCTTATTGGGTGGGTAGAATTTGTTCACAAATTGCTTGACTAATTCCTCCCAAGTAATAATGGAGTTTATGGGGAGTGAATTAAGCCAAGTCTGATCCGCTCCTGTCACTGAGAATGGAGACAACAACAGCCGTATTGTTTTCGGTGTCACATTATGTTGCCTTTGCACAGCACATATCGACAGAAAATTCTTCAGATGTTGTTGAGGATCTTCAACGTATGACCCTGAGAACAGTCCCTTGTTCTGCAACAAATGTAGCATGTTATTTGTGATTTGGAATGATTCTGCTTGTATCTGAGGGACTGCAATTATGATTGCTAAGTTGTCAGCGGTGGGTTGCGCCCAATCATACAATGCTTCTTCTGGCACAAGAGGCACTACACCCTGATTGTTCGGGTCATTCAAGTTGTTTCTGTTGTTTAGATTATCGTCTTCTATGTCTGGTTCGATTTTGTTCTGTTGAGTTCTGTTGCTGTTTGCCCTTCTTGTTTGCACGATTCAATGCTTTGAAAACTTTCTCAGGATCTGATATTGCTTCGAACAACTCACCAGTTCTTAAGGAGTTTCTAGGCATGCATCTGTAACACCCAAGACTATAAACGTTAAAATTTCATTGTACTCAGTTTAAATTGAAGAAAATTAACTACACTAAGAATTTTAGCACTTCTTTTAGCTGCAATTAATAACACCGTTAATTCCTCGACAACAACGCCAAAATTTGATCACGCCCAACTCGCCTTATAAAAAGGACTAAGCAGTCGCTGCAAATATATTCCAGGTAACAAGTCCGCAGTCGAATCCCACAGGGAATTGACCTATCAATCACAGCTATTAAACTCACACAAATTCACGTATTCAATCTTCAGAAATATTTAAGTAATAGATCGGATATTTATTAACTAAATATTATGTAATGAAAATGCAATAATTAAGAACTAATCACGAACAGGTTGCACACAAGAATTGGAATGATCTAAGGTTCTGATTTCCCCTATTGTCGTAATCCTTTCCGCTACGTTTCCTATAAATTTTCCTAAGTCTTCTCTATCGGCCATGAGCACTCTGACCGTCGTAACTCTCTCCCGAGTAATTACAACAATATACTAGACATATTCTCCTGAATTACGCTAGCTAGCCTTAAGTACAGCTCACTTAGATCGCACCAAGGTTTCGTTATCCCTAGTCCCACCTTTAAACCCTTCGTATTGATCCCTCATATACGTTAGGAGTGATGTTATTCAACAACTACCTAAATATGCACTCTCCCCCAAGTAATACATACTAAATAGGAACAGTTAATTGAGGGCCCTTCAATCAACAGCAATACGCATATAGTTAAACAAATAGAGAGAATACTATAGCAAATCTATATTAACGTAACAAGAAATTCATCCTCCAATAGGTTCCATCAAAACCCTAGATTAGGAGTTTAGCTACTCATAATTGTTGCCACAACTACAATATAAGAATTCATCACCAATAATAGAAAAAGGGAAGAATAAAAGATAAAAACTCGTTCCGAATCATCCGTCTTGCTCCTTGCTTGTTCTTGCCTTCAAAGATGTTATGTAACCCTTAAAAAGTCATTCTTTGATGTATTTATATCAGTTAGGGTTGCTAAGGGGAGAAATTTTCCAATCCAAGTTCGGCTGGGAGAACTAGATTCCGCGTCTGACTTCGCGCAGGGCGCGAACTTTGACGCGAATTCAGCTTTTGAAATTCTTCCATTTCGCGAAGTGATCCGTGCCTTTGCTTCGCTTCGCTGTTTTGTGACTTCACTTTTCTCCTTTTTCGCGTCCGTTTTGGTGCCACGCACGAAAATAGACGAGCTCCCAATCTTCAATTTTTCTCCTTTTTGCAATAACTTGATATCTTTTGCTCCATTATCATTCAAGCTCATGCCTACAAATAAGAAATATGTAATGAGTATAATTCACTTCAAATCTCATGTTATATCTCGCATTTCACACGACAAATGAGATGAAAATACACTCAAAATCATACACTTTTGGCCATTTATCATATACATGATTTCTTAACTTAATACATATCCAAAGTGCCGGTTTGAGTTAAGTCCAATCATTTGGCAAATTAATAGTTAAACTTCAATGATGTAGGGGACGTTCTTCGCGGGAACTGAAACTTCATCAACAACAATTCAATGGGCATTGTATGAACTGATGAAGAACCCAAATGTCATGGCCAAAGCGCAGACAGAAGTGCGATGGGTTTGTAGAGGAAAGAAAGATTTGGATGACAATGATCTCGACGAGTTGCAGCATCCAAAGTTAGTGATTAACGAAACACTACGGTTATACCTTGCATCTCCTCTTTTAGGACTTAGGGAATGTAGGGAGAAACAGAAATTGATGGATACACTATTTCTTTTAAAGCCAAAGTCATAGTTAATGGTTGGGCCATTGCGAGAGATCCTGAACGTTGGGACGATCCTGAAAATTTTGTGCCAGAGAGATTTGAAAACTGTTCTGTGGATTTCAATGGAAATCATTACCAATTAATTCCATTTGGTGCAGGGAGCAGGATTTGTCCAGGAATACATTTCGGTTAAGTTAATGATGTGTATCCCTAATAAGAAGAAAAACTCAAAGGGGAAGCTGGGGGAGGGGGGAGGAGGTTTCTAGAGTTTGCACCTTTAACATCTGTTTTCTGAACGAAGAGAGCATCAGACTTCTAGAGGGTTTGTTAACCATTGCTGGGAAGCTCCTATTTCTTTTCCAGATTACCGTTAGTCCAGACGAACAATGCATTATCCCGTGAAATTTACAACAATCCCACTTCATTCCAGAATACAATTACGCAAGCGTAATATCACAAATACATATGAGTTTTAGATGTGCTTACTTTCATGATAGAAGCAGCAATTCATGTCCATTTACAAGAGAAACCCATACAACGAAAAAATACAAAGGTGGGATGGATATTAACCTCTATACAGATCCTATGTAAACCCAAAACTAGATAGACAGGAGAGTTCCCAATCATTGAGTTGATCCAGAAACAGTGAAAACTTAACTTTATAAACACCATCATGCATCTTCTCTGTCAAGAAACAGCACGTCATTGATTGCCTTCTGAACATCAACTCGGTTGATTTTGCTGGCACCTTCCAACAGAATGATCGAAATGGTATTGAGAAAGATGGATGTGAGGACTGCCAGCTCAGCCGACGATTGCCAGTAGGCTCTGTCTTACTGCTGGAATGGAGCACACAAGGGAACCAAATATACCAGTGAGGGCATATGCAATAGCACAGAATGGAAGCGCTTCAGGTTCCTTTGCTGACAAAGCTGCTGTTCCGAGCCCATGAGCACTTAAAAGCAGGAGAAAATAGTCATTTTAGAGCAATATTATCTGGCATGGATCTTCTTCTAATTTTTAATGCATGTTTTTTCTCAAACATAAAAATGGTTCCTACCTTGACGCAGTTGCAATTCCTCGAGCAATCGGATCATTGAAGCCAAGTTTATCCAGCACTGCCTGAACAAAATTTGCTCCCACCAAACCAGTTAGTACAACAACAGCTGCTGTGAGAGATGTATTCACACCTGAATATTACACACGTAAGAACATTTCAGCATCTTTTTCACTCTTTATTTCCAGATAATCCATGATTAGTCAAGTTTTCATAGAAAAGACAAAATGTTCCTGACCTTCAAAGAAAGAAACAATGCTGAGAGCTAGTGCGACAGTTATGCATCGTGGTAAGATTGATACAGTTAAATTTGGCTCCAACCCAATCAGCCGTCCAATGAGAGCGGTAGAATATAGCGAAAATAGCGTTGCTATAATGACAGAGCTGAAAATCTCAGCAGCATGCCGTTTAACAAGCTGGGAGTAGAAAATAGTTAATTAGCATAACTGCACAAGCAAAGACAGGGACAGGTGAGAGCGTGAATCCTCTGAAGGACCACCCGTCATACATACACTGGCTGCAACAAGTCAGCAAGGTGAGGGGTAAAAGGAAAAGGTTAGTTTTGTAAGAAAAGTGCAGGACAAGCAAAACAACTCCAAAATATGTCAACTGTCTGGTTTTGGAATTTCCTTCTTTTATCTTTCATATCATTAGTAATTTGCTAATTTTTCTTTTTGTTTTGTTCCATTCTTGTGCAATATACACCCTCCCTCTCCAGTAAACAATAAAATTCCTCGGTTACTTTAAATTTCCTTTCTGTTAGCAGCCTTAGTTGCAGTTCATTTTTAATTACCTTTCTCTGCTTGAACATTGAGAAGGCAAAGGATATGATGACTGATCCCAAAAATCCCATGAGAATGTCACCAGCTCCAGGATTAGATGCGGCCTTTGTAAGGTAATCCCCTGAATAAATTAGCAAGGCAAAGTACAACTTTGATTAGCTGAATGGAGCAAATAATGTTGTTTACAAAGTCCAATATCTTGCAACCTCATAAGTTTCTGCCTGATCAAAAGCCTAAGGCCAATGATGAAACTCCAATCACAGAACTGTTATGGTCATTCCTACTAAGTCAAAATGCTAATCTAAGTTGATATAATAGTTAGTACGTAGTTAACTCATCAGATACAAATGTAAGCATCAGAAAATGAGAAAAATTATGACATAGAAGTAAGATCTTCACCAAGAACTGGATCAAGTCCAGACCGAGAAAGATATCCAAAAGCAATTGCTGCAAGATCTGCTGAGACTGCACAGCAGATAATTGGATGAAAAACCTTCTTTACAGCCGATGGAAGCCTGCGGATATAAACCTTATGAATGTACACACCACATAAAATAAACTGAAAATTGTATTTATTCATGCTGAACCATACCCTGACCCAACTAAGTAGCCTAATACAGTAGATGAAAGTAGAAAGGGTAGGCACGTTCTAGCACTTGTTCCTAGAGCTGTTGGATAGAAAAGTGCACCAACGAATGATGCCAAAAAGATCCCACTCCAAGTCCACACCTCCAAAGAAGAAAAGGGAGATGGCTTTGACATTGGCTCAGCTGGTATCATCTCGGTCTTTACAATTTTCCTGACAGCTATAGCTGTGAAACCCGCAACACAAAGTGAAGCCAACCAGCCTCCAACTGCAGAATTCCAAAATTAGTTAGCAGAGGGAGAGAAGAACAAGAAAGAAGCTGCATTCTTTTTATCACTATATATTCTTTACTAAGAATAACTTATCAATTTAGTAGAAACATGTTCAACTCTAAACAGGTGCCCTGGAGTTGAATTTTAATAGGAAGATCTTCAGCTATGAGTAAATTAATGTTGGTTTTTTAAATAATGGGGCAGCAAAAGGATTTAAAGTATTGATTGAAAAATGTCTCTCAATAATTTTATTAACCGAGAGGGCTTTAAATAGCCAATTTAAAAATAGAATCTGCACAAAATCAGGAGAATAAATATTCAAATTCAAAAACCTAAACTATCTCAACTAACTTATCCTATTAAATTCAAATTTAAACAAAGACTCCTCCTTCTACTAAACCTACTTATTATTCTGGTAAATCAAATATCAGCAGTAACAAATGAAAAATCCAACAATTAAAGCATTTTCTTATCCACGCCAGCTTAAATGATATAATTATTAACCAACCAAGAGCCTCTAGAAGCTAAATAGATACCAAACCAAGTTAGTTTATCTTACAAACATTGCCTTCATTCAATGAATAAAGATATTGTACCTAGAATGAAACATATCTTGGCCCCAGAAGCAGCAGGAATATCCTTGACAGCAAGAGGGAGAACAACCAAAGAAGGTACATAAAACAAAGGAAGCCATCGCTGAATAAACAGAAGTGCAGGCTCAAAAAAGTTCATCAATCCTGCTGCAGCCTTAGGAACAATAGAGTCAAGAGCCATTAAAACAGTAAATGTGCAAAACATTCCAAATAAAGCACTTGGGAACTTAATAGCAGCAGCCACAAATGCTTTCTTTAACAACTTATCCATAGCCAGTATGATTCCAAGTGAAACTACTAAATGCAATACTTCAACCACCTACAGCAATACAAACACCCAAAAAACATCAGAACTCAAGCTATCCAATCAAAATTACATTATATGACAAGAGAAAAAGTCTCAATTTTTTGCCTTGTTTGATAATCCTGTGGAGGTAGTACTACTGTCGGATCCCATGGACCTGACTAGAAATCTTCTACTAGAGTTGGTTCTCTTAACACCCATTTCATTTCTCTTGGTAGGGATGATTTTGACTCCATTAGAGCTCAAATGGGGCTGCTGAGAAAGGACTCTATGTGGGGTTTGTAAGGATTGCAACTTTATTTGAGAGAGAGTTCCTGTTCTTGGGTAAGGGAGATTGGGAAGAAATGAAGGTAAAGTCTTTGGAACAGCTGAAGCTGTTGCCATGGTGATTCTTGGGAAGTAGAGAATGTAGTTGGAACCATTTTTTGAACTGATTTGGTGAGAAATTTGTGTGGACGTGAAAGGAAGTTACTTAATAAGAAGATGATTCTTATTCCCTCCATCACACATACAAGAGTGACTCTTTTTTGCCTCTTACCAAACTAGAAACAGTTTTGTTCGTTGCCTTTTTGTCTCTAGTGAAATTATTGGGGAAAAATATTAAACGGAAGAAGAGAAAATGTAATATATTTATATAAAGGGAAATAGCAATTCCATGCTTTTTTCTTTGTCGAAACTCGATATCTAATATTTTTGTTTCTTTGCAATTTCCAGTTAACAATATTTGTCTAGTCTTCATTTAACTTGTTCCTTCATCATCAGTTTTACTCTTTTCATTCCCCTTTGGAATTCATAAAATATTTGACCAACTTATCTTTGAACTTTTCACCTTCTCGTATGAATAATTTTCCCAAAAGATTGAAGCTAAAATAAGAATAAATCATAAAAAATAGAACTGACACATTTTATTCTCGTCTAAATTGATTTTTCTTATTCTTTTTTCCCCCATTTGACTAAGTTCCTCAGGATAACTACGGTGTTAACAACTACAACAATGGTGTTATGGATGAAAATTTGAACAAGGAAAAACTATTTGTAGCAAGGAGTGTTGCCCCATGATCCTTTATAACTCAATAAAAGGACATTAAGATGCACTAAGCTCCCGATATATGCATAGTTCAAGAAAGGATCTAACCAGATTGGTTCCATTATACGCAATAAAGGTGTTTGAGTCATCCGATAGAATTTAGTTGTATTAGCAGCTTTTGGTTATGTGTTTTCATGTTTAGGGCCAGAGTTCTTGTTTGGAGGTAGGTGGCGTTCCGGTAGCGTAGATTAGGGTGATTATGGACATGTACGATGAAGCTAAGACTCGGGGTGAGAACTTTGGGAGGAGACTCGGATTATTTTCCAGTGGTGATGGGGTTGCATCAGGGATCAACTCTTAGGGTGGTGGGTTGATAGACAGTCTAGAGTTCCGCCTTGTCTTACCAGTAGTATTAGTAGTAGTCTTGTATTTTCCTATTCCTAATCCCTTCTTTTTACACAGTGTGTCATTATTATCAGTAGGATTGGCACTATTCTTGTAGTTTTGTATCCCTGGATCTTTGTTACTTATTGTATCATTTTCTTCCATCGCCTTATTACCTTGTTGTTGCTATTGTTTGTCAATTGCTTCATTTTCACTGTTCTTGAGCCCATGGTCTTTCGAAAACACCCTCTCCACCTTCATAAGGTAGGAGCAAGGTCTGCTTATACACTATCCTACCCAGACCCCTACCCCTACACTATCCTACCCAGACCCCACTAGTGGGATTTCGCTGGGTTTGTTGTTCTTGTAAAGTCTTACCAAATATGTGGGCAGCCAGACTTCTATTTTTGCTTTGTTATTGTGGTGCTCTTGTTCTAATCTTGGAACCAAACTTCAGACTAGCACAATATGTGGGCAAAAGTGACATCTAAACCCAATTAGGAGAAAGTGATATATACCCTCAATGTTTTGTTTAAAATGTCACTTTTCCAACTAAGGAGTCAAAACATTATTACCTCACAACAATTCCAATTTCTGCATATGTCGCAGTCCAGAACAGATGACAAGAATTGTAATTTCACTTGAGAGGTAAAGAAATTATTTGCTCCATTTCAGACAAAAATCAGGATATCAATATACTGGAAGAAGGGATTATTTGATACATTTTGACAGCTATAAGTGGCAACTAGAACTGCTGAAATCAAAAGATTGATCAAGATTTGTACATAATACATGAATGGCAATTGTTGTTTCCCCAATATCTACTTGCATCTACAAGAAAACACAAAAAATATCCTCATCTATTATTGTTTTCTTCTGGATTTCACCCGTGGGCGAACTTTGTTAGGCAACTGTAGAGCTGGACAGTTGATAAAGAGGCCCTACAATTTGGAAGTTAATAAGTTCCTTAACTCCTTTCTAAGAATCTTTCCAGCTGCAGACCTAGGTATTGAAGCTTTGAAGTAAACCCTTCTAATCTTCTTGTATGGTGCAACCTAATATAAAGATAAGAAGTTATGTTAGAAATGGAGGCGCCTACATACCTAGAATTCACGGTGCATCATATACATGTATTCTTGATCATAAAAACAGCCATATCATACAGCAGGGAGAGAAATGACTTGCTGCCAGATGAAGGGAATAACACAAAAATACATACGGAGAAGCTGATACCTGCTTACAAACAAAGTCGATAACATCTGTTTGGGAAAGTGCACACCCATCTCTCTTGACGACAAATGCCACTGGAATTTCTCCAGCTTCCTCATCTCTGGCTCTGAAGAATCAAATAACAATAAAGTGGATGAGCTCCAGCTACCCGACCATGCTGAAGTGGCACAAAAAATGATAGTATGCAATCCTTCAAGGATCAGCATGGAAGATTTTGGTGATAAAGAACCAAGGAGGAGTATTTTAACTGACTTTTCCCCCCATTTACCTCAAATGCTAGAGTAAAGGAATCTCGAGGACCAATAAAATTTTACTGTGCACGTGTTGCGAGTACTTTATACAACAAATTCAAAGCCAATTAAAAGAACTAAAAATCCAAACATCTGGTCACGTTCAGAATTCTAGTTCAACTCATTTTAATTATATCTCCATAAAGGAAATAAGTGAAGAAAATTCTCCTTTTGCTATGGTTAGACAATTCTCATAGTTCAATATCTTTCAGGAATGTATAGACCAGTGACACTATTCATTCCACGTACAAAGTGATAAGAGCATAACATACTACATCAGTCTAGAGATCTGCAGGACTTCCAGATATACTATGACCCAAATTGACGTTAGCAGCAAGGAATCAAATTTCTTTTGTAACTCAAGCACGAGCATCTATTGCTAATGCAATTTTAGAAGTTCGCTATAATGGTTAACCACATGAAGGAACTGTTATATCTGATACAAAATAAGTACCCCCCCCCCTCT
>NW_017673938.1:48626-51781 GCF_001879085.1 Nicotiana attenuata | reverse complement strand
AACAAATAACCCGTACCCCCCCCCCCCCCTTTTTCTTTTTTCTTTTTTTTTTGTGCTTCTACCAGGCATCAGATGCTGAATATCCATTTTTCCAAGTAAGTCACCTTTCTTCTGATATTTTCATATTTGACATTCCCTTCTAAGGAATGAAGTTCAATGTCATGAAAATTGCATCTATGGCGGATGAAGCATGAATCTGTGTTAAAATTACATGTATTCTTAACAGGTTTGCATCAATATCTGAAGCACTGGTCAAGCTTACCCCGTTACTGCAGCATCAACGATATCTGGATGAGAGACCAATACAGCTTCTAAATCAGCAGGAGCTATCTGCGGAATTATACACAGCAAGAGAATCCATCCATCAATCTCAACAAAAATTTAAAAGAATAATTGAATCAAAATTACAAGCCGTAGTTCTCATAGTGAGTTCCCTGATGCTATGAAGCACTTAGAAGAATTTGATCAATCAGTTAAAATTCAAATCTGTAATTTTGAATACAAAATATCAGAAGCAGCTTAAATGTGTTAGACGACATAAATGGCCAAGAAATCCGATAAAAGAAATCGAAAAATCTACCTGAAAGCCCTTATATTTGATAATCTCTTTCAGTCGGTCAATGACATAAAGATATCCTTCTTCATCAAAATAAGCAATATCACCAGTGTGGAGCCAACCATTTCCATCAATCGTATACTTAGTAGCCTCAGAGTTATTCAAGTACCCTGGAAATTGAAGTGCCAAATATAAAATTCTCTACTTGTTCAGAGAGCAAATATCAGAAGCCAAAAAGACATACGGTTGGAACTAACTTTTTGTCGGGCTTTCTTGAGCGTTAGTTCAAAAAAATATAACACATGTCAGAGATAATGATGGTCATATGAGTTAAAAGTTTCACAGTTTTTCACCTAACAAAAATAAAATATCTAAGGATGCTGCATATCCACTAGAAAAGCCATTACAAAATTTAGTGGTTAAGACAATTCTCTGGGTTTATTAGCATAAAGAGTATTTCAGTAGCTTCAGATAAATAGCAACAACAGCTTTGATAAAGCTAATTACCTTTCATGACACCAGGTCCACAAAGCCAGAGCTCGCCCATGCAGTTGGGAGGTAAGGGTGAACCTGTGATCCAATCCACTACTTTAGCTTGCATGTTTGGAGCTAGAAGCCCTACCGAAGAATAATTACGAAGCTTTTCAGTACTGTAACCACGTGTTCCAATAGCAGTTGACTCAGTCATGCCATATCCCTGGACAAAAAATTACGACATATATTTCTGAAAATTGAAAGCAAAACATACAACGGATAACTTTGCAAACACTTCCATCTTTCCGGATATGATAAGTAATGCACTTTCCAAGTTTGCAATATTCTAAAACATTTTAAATTGGCTCAGGGGACAGCGGAATCAGAAGAAGAAACAAATATTTTTTCTCGAAGGTTTCAACTGAGATAAAGCACTTCGATTAGACCAATATCTAGAGCTAACATCATACAACCCAGAATGGAAGTTATGCAGATCAAAGGGCACAAGTAAAGAATGTATTCTGCTTAGAAATACCTAGCAACCTTGTCTATTTCCAAAATAGTAGCTATCTTGTCATATATGGTTTAAGCTGCATCCAGTTGGTAGTCATTGGTTTAGGACACAGACCTGAATGAAATCAACATCTGGGAGAGTGCGAACAAATTCTTCAATAGATTTTGTGTTTAAGGGAGCTGCGCCACATGAAACCTGTTTCAAGCTCTTCATACTGCTCGAAGCACCATCCTTTGCTCTTCTAGTCAATGCCATCAATAATGGTGGGACCGTGGGGAAGTGGGTGACACCATATCTTTCAATAGCTTTCACCATCTCATCAGCATCAAATTTTCCCATCACAACAACGGTAGACCCCAATGACAACAATCCCATCACAAAGAGAGAGAGCCCGTACACATGAAACATCGGTACAACAGCCAAGTACACATTCTCAGTACTCAAATATTCATATTGTGAAGCTTCAAACCTCACAAAAAGTTGTACCATGGCTATAAAGTTCGCATGAGTCAAGACAACACCTTTGCCAGTACCAGTAGTACCCGACGAGTATAGAATTGCTGCTGTATCTTGCTGACTTATTTTAGGCCTTGAATCCCAATTGGGATCACATGAAATCAGCTCATGAAAACCAGAACTTTGACTACCATTTGAATTAGAAACCAAACTTTCTGACACCCCTATTACAGGAAAACCTAATGCAGCCAATTTATCAACTTTATCATCAGTAGTAAATGCCAGAATAACACCACAATCAAGGGCTTGTTTTTTAATCTCTAACCAACTACTGAAGGGATTCATAGTGGTTGCAATTGCACCAAGACTCAAAACACCCAACAAAATAACAGGGAAACAAATGGAATTTGGGAGGAGAATTAACACAACATCACCTTGTGAGACACCCCTTTGGTGAAGACTACTAGCCATGGACTTAACCATTGAGTAAAGCTCTGAATAGGGAATTGAAATGCCAGAAATGGAATCAACAAGAGCTGAGAATCCACCATGCTTATGTGAGAAAATGAAGGAAACAACATCAAGAAAAGGGTCTTCTGGCAGTTTAAGAAAAGGGTGCTTACTATTGTATACTCCTGTTTCAGCACAGTACCAAAAGGGGGTTTTAGAAGGGTTTTTCACAACTTCACCCTCTGTGGCATGGGAGTTCAAATGGGGTTTCATGAATGTTGCCATTGATCACAAGAAAGGGCTAATTACTGTGTATTCAAGAAAACTCGCTGTATTTATACTAAAAAGATCTAAGCTTTGTCATCTTATTTGCATATATAGTAGGAAATTAAATTCATAGTCACCTGAAGACCATTATGGAACAACTGATGGAGCCAAAGAGTCGGATACGCTTTTGTCAGATTGTGTGGGTATATAAAAAGAATGATTGTCTTGGGATTTAGTTGCAAGCCACAAATACTTTGGTTACCCTTTAAATAACATTCGAATTGAAGCCACAAATACTTTTCTCTTTAAAGTAACATTTGCATCCTGAGTTGGATGAAACATGTTTGCTGGTTGATCCAACCAACTATATATATATATATATATATATATATATATATATATATATATATATATATATATATATATATATATATATAT
>NW_017673938.1:47399-48611 GCF_001879085.1 Nicotiana attenuata | reverse complement strand
ATATATATATATAAAGCACGAAGGGTCTTAACAAAAATATTATTTACCTTTTTTACACTTTAAAATAAAAGTCCACAATATACAAAATAGTATTTTATTATTTTTCGTGAGATTTTGAAATAAAAATAAAATTTAGCTTACAAAATTATTTTATATTTTAGATTATCCTTAAGAATTCCCAACGTTTATGACTAAATCTCTTAAAACTTTTTGTATAAATTCTTTTCTCATTGAACGCTTAAGAATAAAATTCTTATTAGCTAAAGTTACGATTTGCTTATTAAATTTTTTCTTATTTGAACGAATATGTAGGATCTCCTAACCTTTAATAATTTAAAATTAATTAATATTCCATCTTACATGAATTTTCTTATTTGAACACATTAAAAATAAAAGTTTTATTCGATAAAATTATAAATACACTTTAATATTTATAATTTGAGATGATTTAAAACTAAAAGTTTCAAAATAATATCTATTTATTAATACTATTATAAAAGTACAAAACGTTTATCATCGACAAAGTATGAGTGAAATCAATCCTAGAAAAGTACAAAGAATGAAAGTAAAGAGCATAGAACGTTTTTAAACTTTTAATCTCTTTTGTTGTAAAAGTAGCTTAACCTCATCTCCTACATATAATAACTATTTTAGAATCTGATAAATTAAAATTAAATATTATTATCTTTATTTTTCAGAAAAGAAAAAACTAGTTGATTGGTTACACGATAGGAATTAGCATAAAGTTTTTATGCTCCATTTTATATCAACCGAAAGAGATAGCCCTTAGTTCTGTTAAAAAGATCGATTGTTAAAATTTACAATTAATATTAAAATCTTCGTTATTTCCTTATATTCATTACTTCCCTTTTTGAAATTCATTATCTTCTTATGTAATAACATTATGAATGTAACATTTTTAAGAGATGTTAGGTAAAATATAAAAACATAACATATTTGTTTTTGATACAATAAATTATTTATAATCAAATACTATTTAACTAATCCAACTAAATTCCTTATCCGTTGCATGTTCAAAAGATATTGAATTTAACTATTCTATCAATCTAAATTAATTTTTATTATTTAAATATGTATTGCATTTATTTTAACTTCAATTGCTATTTTTCAACATCTTTTTCGTTTTGTATACGTTTAATAATAATTGACGCGATGTACACGTGCAACACATGTACACTATATATATATATA